>NW_028189041.1:26172-68186 GCF_054131305.1 Coturnix japonica | reverse complement strand
GGGGGGAGATATGGGGATATATGGGGGAGATATGGGGGGAGATATGGGGATATATGGGGGGAGATGGGGGGAGATATGGGGGGATATGGGGGGATGGGGGGAGATGGGGAAGATATGGGGGATATGGGGGAGATATGGGGGGAGATGGGGGGAGATGGGGGAGATATGGGGGGAGATATGGGGGGAGATGGGGGAGATACGGGGGATATGAGGGGAGATGGGGGAGATATGGGGGGAGATGGGGGGAGATATGGGGGAGATATGGGGGGAGAGATATGGGGGGAGATGGGGGGGAGATGGGGGAGAGATGGGGGGAGATATGGGGATATGGGGGAGATATGGGGGGAGATGGGGGAGATATGGGGGGTTATGGGGGGAGATGGGGGAGATATGGGGGGAGATGGGGGAGATATGGGGGGAGATATGGGGGGAGATATGGGGGAGATATGGGGGGAGATATGGGGGGAGATATGGGGGGAGATATGGGGGGATGGGGGGAGATATGGGGATATATGGGGGGAGATGGGGAGATATGGGGGGAGATATGGGGGAGATGGGGGGGATATGGGGGGAGATATGGGGGAGATGGGGGGAGATATGGGGGGAGATATGGGGGGAGATATGGGGGGAGATGGGGGGATGTGGGGGGAGATGTGGGGAGATATGGGGGAATATGGGGGAGAATATGGGGGGAGATGGGGGGATATGAGGATATGGGGGGAGATGGGGGAAGATGGGGATATGGGGGGGATATGGGAGAGATGGGGGGAGAGGGGGGGAGATATGGGGAGATATGGGGATATGGGGGGAGATGGGGGGAGATATGGGGGGAGATGTGGGAGATATGGGGGATGTGGGATATGGGGGGGGAGATGGGGGAGATATGGGGGGAGATATGGGGGATATGGGGGGGATATGGGGGAGATATGGGGGGAGATGGGGGAGATATGGGGGAGATATGGGGGATATGGGGGGAGATGGGGGAGATATGGGGGGATATGGGGAAGATATGGGGGGATATGGGGGGAGATATGGGGGGTTATTGGGGGAGATATGGGGGGGAGATGGGGGGAAATACGGGGGGATATATGGGGGGAAATGGGGGAGATATAGGGGGATATGGGGGGAGATATGGGGGATATGGGGGAGATATGGGGGGGAGATGGGGGGAAATAGGGGGGGATATATGGCGGGAGATGGGGGGAGAGATGGGGAATATGGGGGGAGATATGGGGGGATATGGGGGAGATGGGGGAGATATGGAGGGAGATATGGGGGGCATGGGGAGATATGGGGATATGGGGGGATATGGGGGAAATATGGGGGAGATATGGGGATATGGGAGGAGATACGGGGGGATATGGGGGGAGATATGGGGGATATGGGGGAGATATGGGGGGAGATGGGGGAGATATGGGGGGGAGATCGGGGAGATATGGGGGGAGGTATGGGGGGAGATATGGGGGGAGATGGGGGAGATATGGAGGGATATGGGGGGAGATATGGGGAAGATATGGGGGGAGATATGGGGGAGATGGGGGGAAATATGGGGGGAGATATGGGGGAAATATGGGGGAGATATGGGGATATGAGAGGAGATACGGGGGGATATGGGGGGAGATATGGGGGATATGGGGGGAGATGGGGGAGATATGGGGGGGAGATGGGGGGAGATATGGGGGAGATCGGGGAGATATGGGGGGAGGTATGAGTGGAGATTGGGGGGAGATATGGGGGGAGATGGGGGGAAATATGGGGGGAGATATGGGGGGATGGGGGGGATATGGGGATATGGGGGAGATATGGGGGAAATATGGGGGAGATATGGGGATATGGGAGGAGATACGGGGGGATATGGGGGATATGGGGGGGATATGGGGGGGAGATGGGTGAGATATGGGGGTTATGGGGGAATATGGGGAAGATATGGGGGGAGATGGGGGGAAATTTGGGGGGTATATGGGGGGAGATGGGGGAGATATGGGAGATATGGGGGGGATATGGGGGAGATGGGGGAGAGATGGGGGGAGATGGGGGGAGATATGGGGGAGATGGGGGAGATATGGGGTGATATGGGGGGATATGGGGGGGATGGGGGGGATATGGGAATATGGGGGAGATATGGGGGAAATATGGGGGAGATATGGGGATATGGGAGGAGATACGGGGGGATATGGGGGGAGATATGAGGGATATGGGGGGGATATGGGGAAGATATGGGGGGAGATGGGGGGATATATGGGGGGAGATGGGGGAGATATGGGGGAGATATGGGGAAGATATGGGGGGAGATGGGGGGGAGATGGGGAGAGATATGGGGGAGTGGGAGGGGTGGGGGGGTTATGGGAGAGATGCAGGTTATGGGGTTGGGGGGGTGCGGGGCTTATGGGGGGGTGGGGGGTCATGGGGGGGGTGCAGGGGTTATGGGGTAGATGGGGGGGGTGGGGGTTATGGGGTTGGGGTTATGGGGGGAGATGGGGGTTATGGGGTTGGGGGGGTTATGGGGAGAGATGGGGGTTATGGGGTTGGGGGGGTTATGGGGAGGGATGGGGTGGGGGGCGTGGAAGACCCGGGGGGGGAATGGGGGAGATGAGGGGATGGGGGGGAATGGGGGTCATAGGGATATGGGGCAGTGTGGGGTGTAATGGGTTATGGGAGCGGATTGGGGGGGAGGGGGACGTGGTTGGGGGGTGGGGGGTAAGAGGATGTGGGGGGTGGGGAGCTACAGGGACATGGGGGGGGATGGGGGTGTGGGGTGATGGGGGGATATGGGGCTGTTATGGGGCCGCTCTGGGGCTGTGCTCTGGGGCTGCTATGGGGTGGCTATGGGGCTGCTATGGGGTACTTGTGGGGCTGCTATGGGGAAGTTATGGGGCTGCTATGGGGTGGTTATGGGGTATTTATGTGTTATTTATGGGGCTGTCCCACAGACCTGTACTCCATCGGGTTATAGGGTTGCGATGGGGTGGCTATGGGGTTGCTATGGGGTGGCTATGGGGTTGCTATGGGGTGGCTATGGGGTGGCTATGGGGTTGCTATGGGGTGGCTATGGGGTGGCTATGGGGTGGCTATGGGGTTGCTATGGGGTGGCTATGGGGTTGCTATGGGGTTGCTATGGGGTGGCTATGGGGTGGCTATGGGGTGGCTATGGGGTTGCTATGGGGTGGCTATGGGGTGGCTATAGGGTACTTATGGGGTGGCTATGGGGTGGCTATGGGGTGGCTATAGGGTGGCTATGGGGTGGCTATGGGGTTGCTATGGGGTGGCTATGGGGTGGCTATGGGGTGGCTATAGGTTACTTATGGGGTGGCTATGGGGTGGCTATGGGGTGGTTATAGGGTGGCTATAGGGTTGCTATGGGGTGGCTATGGGGTGGCTATGGGGTACTTATGGGGCTGTCCCCACAGACCTGTACTCCATCGGGTTATGGGGTTGCTATGGGGTGGCTATGGGGTGGCTATGGGGTGGTTATAGGGTTGCTATGGGGTGGCTATGGGGTGGCTATGGGGTACTTATGGGGCTGTCCCCACAGACCTGTACTCCATCGGGTTATAGGGTTGCTATGGGGTGGCTATGGGGTGGCTATGGGGTAGCTATGGGGTGGCTATGGGGTGGCTATGGGGTTGCTATAGGGTTGCTATGGGGTTGCTATGGGGTGGCTATGGGGTGGCTATAGGGTTGCTATGGGGTGGCTATGGGGTGGCTATAGGGTTGCTATGGGGTGGCTATGGGGTGGCTATGGGGTTGCTATGGGGTGGCTATGGGGTGGCTATGGGGTGGCTATAGGGTTGCTATGGGGTGGCTATGGGGTGGCTATGAGGTGGCTATGGGGTGGCTATGGGGTGGCTATGGGGTGGCTATGGGGTGGCTATAGGGTTGCTATGGGGTGGCTATGGGGTGGCTATGGGGTGGCTATGGGGTGGCTATGGGGTTGCTATGGGGTGGCTATGGGGTGGCTATGGGGTTGCTATGGGGTGGCTGTGGGGTGGCTATGGGTTGCTATGGGGTGGCTATGGGGTGGCTATGGGGTGGCTATGGGGTGGCTATGGGGTTGCTATGGGGTGGCTATGGGGTGGCTATGGGGTGGCTATGGGGTTGCTATGGGGTGGCTATGGGGTTGCTATGGGGTGGCTGTGGGGTTGCTATGGGGTTGCTATGGGGTTGCTATGGGGTGGCTATGGGGTGGCTATGGGTACTTATGGGGCTGTCCCCACAGACCTGTACTCCATCGGGTTATAGGGTTGCTATGGGGTGGCTATGGGGTGGTTATAGGGTTGCTATGGGGTGGCTATGGGGTGGCTATAGGGTTGCTATGGGGTGGCTATGGGGTGGCTATGGGGTGGCTATGGGGTGGTTATAGGGTGGCTATGGGGTGGCTATAGGGTGGCTATGGGGTGGCTATGGGGTGGTTATAGGGTGGCTATGGGGTGGCTATGGGGTTGCTATGGGGTGGCTATGGGGTGGCTATGGGGTGGCTATAGGGTTGCTATGGGGTGGCTATGGGGTGGCTATGGGGTGGCTATAGGGTGGCTATGGGGTGGCTATGGGGTGGCTATGGGGTGGCTATGGGGTGGCTATGGGGTTGCTATGGGGTGGCTATAGGGTTGCTATGGGGTGGCTATGGGGTGGCTATGGGGTGGCTATGGGGTGGCTATAGGGTTGCTATGGGGTGGCTATAGGGTGGCTATGGGGTGGGCTATGGGGTTGCTATGGGGTGGCTATGGGGTGGCTATGGGGTGGCTATAGGGTTGCTATG
Organism: Coturnix japonica; assembly: GCF_054131305.1. NCBI lineage: Eukaryota > Metazoa > Chordata > Aves > Galliformes > Phasianidae > Coturnix > Coturnix japonica. Next base: position 63,430 of record NW_028189041.1, on the reverse strand, counting down.
GGGTAGCTATGGGGTGGCTATGGGTACTTATGGGGCTGTCCCCACAGACCTGTACTCCATCGGGTTATAGGGTTGCTATGGGGTGGCTATGGGGTGGCTATGGGGTGGCTATAGGGTTGCTATGGGGTGGCTATGGGGTACTTATGGGGCTGTCCCCACAGACCTGTACTCCATCGGGTTATAGGGTTGCTATGGGGTGGCTATGGGGTGGCTATGGGGTTGCTATGGGGTGGCTATGGGGTGGCTATGGGGTAGCTATAGGGTTGCTATGGGGTGGCTATGGGGTGGCTATGGGGTTGCTATGGGGCGGCTATGGGGTGGCTATGGGGCGGCTATGGGGTTGCTATGGGGTGGCTATGGGGTGGCTATGGGGTGGCTATGGGGTTGCTATGGGGTGGCTATGGGGTGGCTATAGGGTGGCTATGGGGTGGCTATGGGGTTGCTATGGGGTGGCTATGGGGTGGCTATGGGGTTGCTATGGGGTAGCTATGGGGTGGCTATGGGGTGGCTATGGGGTGGTTATAGGGTTGCTATGGGGTGGCTATGGGGTGGCTATGGGGTGGCTATAGGGTTGCTATGGGGTGGCTATGGGGTTGCTATGGGGTGGCTATAGGGTTGCTATGGGGTGGCTATGGGGTTGCTATGGGGTGGCTATGGGGTGGCTATGGGGTACTTATGGGGCTGTCCCCACAGACCTGTACTCCATCGGGTTATAGGGTTGCTATGGGGTGGCTATGGGGTGGCTATGGGTGGCTATAGGGTTGCTATGGGGTTGCTATGGGGTGGCTATGGGGTATTTATGGGGCTGTCCCCACAGACCTGTACTCCATCGGGTTATCGGGTTGCTATGGGGTGGCTATGGGGTGGCTATGGGGTTGCTATGGGGTGGCTATGGGGTGGCTATGGGGTACTTATGGGGCTGTCCCCACAGACCTGTACTCCATCGGGTTTATAGGGTTGCTATGGGGTGGCTATGGGGTTGCTATGGGGTTGCTATGGGGTGGCTATGGGGTAGCTATGGGGTGGCTATGGGGTGGTTATAGGGTGGCTATGGGGTGGCTATGGGGTGGCTATAGGGTTGCTATGGGGTGGCTATGGGGTGGCTATAGGGTACTTATGGGGTGGCTATAGGTACTTATGGGGCTGTCCCCACAGACCTGTACTCCATCGGGTTCCTGCCCCTGGAGAACGGGGTCCACGCGGTGGAGGTGCGGCTCAACGGCCGCCATGTTCCCGGGAGCCCCTTCAACGTCCGCGTGGGGGAGCAGAGCAACGACGCCGACCCCGCACTCGTCACCGCTTATGGGGCCGGGCTGCAGGGGGGGGTCACCGGTACGGGGGGGGGGGGACAATGGGGGGACAATGGGGGGGTGACAATGGGGGTGGGGGGGGACAATGGGGGGGTGACAATGGGGGTGGGGGGAGACAGTGGGGGTGGGGAGGGTGACAGTGGGGGTGTGACAGTGGGGGGGTGGGGTGGGGGTGTGACAATGGGGGGGTGACAATGGGGGGGTGATAATGGGGGTGTGACAATGGGGGGTGACAATGGGGGTGACAATGGGGGGGTGACAATGGGGGTGTGACAATGGGGGGTGACAATGGGGGGTGACAATGGGGGTGTGGGGTGGGGGTATGACAATAGGGGTATGACAATGGGGGGGTGACAATGGGGGGTGACAATGGGGGGGTGACAATGGGGTGTGACAATGGGGGGGTGATAATGGGGGTGTGACAATGGGGGGGGTGACAATGGGGGGGTGACAATGGGGGGGGTGACAATGGGGGGGTGACAATGGGGGTGTGACAATGGGGGTGTGACAATGGGGGGGGTGACAATGGGGGGGTGACAATGGGGGTGGGGGGGGACAATGGGGGTGTGATAATGGGGGAGGTGACAATGGGGGTGTGATAATGGGGGGTGACAATGGGGGGGTGACAATGAGGGGGGTGACAATGGGGGGGTGACAATATGGGTGTGGGATGGGGGAGGTGACAATGGGGGTGTGACAGTGGGGGTGTGGGGTGGGGTGGGGGGTGGGGGTGTGACAATGGGGGGGTGACAATGGGGGGTGACAATGGGGTGTGACAATGGGGGAGGTGACAATGGGGGGGTGACAGTGGGGTGTGACAATGGGGGGTGACAATGGGGGTGGGGGAAGACAGTGGGGGTGTGACAGTGGGGGTGTGGGGTGGGGTGGGGGTGTGACAGTGGGGGTGTGACAATGGGGTGTGACAATGGGGGAGGTGACGATGGGGGGGTGACAGTGGGGTGTGACAATGGGGGGTGACAATGGGGGTGTGACAATGGGGGGTGACAATGGGGGGGTGACAATGGGGTGTGACAATGGGGGAGGTGACAATGGGGGTGTGACAGTGGGGGGTGACAATGGGGGAGGTGACGATGGGGGGGTGACAGTGGGGTGTGACAATGGGGGGTGACAATGGGGGTGTGACAATGGGGGGTGACAATGGGGGTGTGATAATGGGGGTGCGACAATGGGGGTATGTGGGGGGGGTGACAATGGGGATGTGACACTGGGTGGGGACAGGAGGGGGGGCAATGGGGGTGGGGGTATGACAATGGGGGTGTGGGGTGGGGGTATGACAATGGGGGGGTGACAGTGGGGGTATGACAATGGGGGGGGGACAGGGGGGACAATGGGGGTGGGGGGGTGACAGTGGGGGTGTTGGGTGGGGGTATGACAATGGGGGTATGACAATGGGGGGGTGACAGTGGGGGGGTGACAATATGGGTGTGGGGTGGGGGAGGTGACAATGGGGGTGTGATAATGGGGGTGCGACAATGGGGGTATGGGGGGGTGACAATGGGGGGTGACAATGGGGGAGGTGACGATGGGGGGATGACAGTGGGGTGTGACAATGGGGGGTGACAATGGGGGTGTGATAATGGGGGCGCGACAATGGGGGTATGGGGGGGGTGACAATGGGGATGTGACAATATGGGTGTGGGGTGGGGGGAGACAATGGGGGTGTGACAATGGGGGGGGACAGGAGGGGGGGCAATGGGGGTGGGGGGAGTGACAATGGGGGTGTGGGGTGGGGGTATGACAATGGGGCTGTGACAATGGGGGAGATGACAATGGGGTGTGACAATGGGGGGGTGACAACGGGGGTGTGACAATATGGGTGTGGGATGGGGGAGGTGACAGTGGGGGTGTGGGGTGGGGGTATGACAATGGGGGGGTGACAATGGGGGTATGACAATGGGGGAGGTGACAATGGGAAGGACAGTGGGGTGTGACAATGGGGGGTGACAATGGGGGTGTGACAATGGGGGTGTGACAATGGGGATGTGACAATATGGGTGTGGGGTGGGGGAGTTGACAATGGGGGTGTGACAATGGGGGGGTGACAATGGGGGGTGACAATGGGGGGGTGACAGTATGGGTGTGGGATGGGGAGGTGACAATGGGGGTGTGACACTGGGGACGTGGCCATGGTTCCCAATGGTACCAGTAGGTTCCAGTGGGCACCAGTGAGTACTGACTGGGCCCATTGGGTTCTGGTGGGCCACGGTGAGTCCCACTGGGTGACAGTGGTACCAGTGGGTTCCAATGGGTGTCCATATGTACCAGTGGGTTCCAATGGGCTCCATTGAGTACCATTGGGTGCCATTGGGCTCCAGTGGGCTCCATTGAGTACCATTGGGTGCCATTGGGCAGCAGTGGGTTCCATTGAGTACCATTGGGTGCCATTGGGTGCCATTGGGCTCCAATGGGCGCCATTGAGTACCATTGGGTGCCATTGGGCAGCATTGGGTTCCAATGGGCGCCATTGAGTACCATTGGGTGCCATTGGGCAGCAGTGGGTTCCAATGGGCTCCATTGAGTACCATTGGGTGCCATTGGGCTCCAATGGGCTCCATTGAGTACCATTGGGTGCCATTGGGCTCCAGTGGGCTCCATTGAGTACCATTGGGTGCCATTGGGCTCCAATGGGCGCCATTGAGTACCATTGGGTGCCATTGGGCTCCAGTGGGCTCCATTGAGTACCATTGGGTGCCATTGGGCAGCTGTGGGTTCCAATGGGCTCCATTGAGTACCAGTGGGTGCCATTGGGCAGCACTGGGGTCCATTGAGTACCATTGGGTGCCATTGGGCAGCAGTGGGCTCCATTGAGTACCATTGGGTGCCATTGGGCAGCAGTGGGTTCCAATGAGTGCCATTGGGTGCCATTGGGCAGCAGTGGGTTCCAATGGGTTCCATTGGGTACCATTGGGTGCCATTGGGCTGCAGTGGGTTCCATTGAGTACCATTGGGTGCCATTGGGCAGCAGTGGGTTCCATTGAGTACCATTGGGTGCCATTGGGCAGCAGTGGGTTCCATTGAGTACCATTGGGTGCCATTGGGCAGCAGTGGGTTCCATTGAGTACCATTGGGTGCCATTGGGCAGCAGTGGGTTCCAATGGGCGCCATTGAGTACCATTGGGTGCCATTGGGCAGCAGTGGGTTCCAATGGGCGCCATTGAGTACCATTGGGTGCCATTGGGCAGCAGTGGGTTCCAATGGGCGCCATTGAGTACCATTGAGTACCATTGGGTGCCATTGGGCAGCAGTGGGTTCCATTGAGTACCATTGGTTGCCATTGGGCAGCAGTGGGTTCCATTGGGTACCATTGGGTGCCATTGGGCAGCAGTGGGTTCCATTGGGTACCATTGGGTGCCATTGGGCAGCAGTGGGTTCCATTGGGTACCATTGGGTTCCATTGGGCAGCAGTGGGTGCCATTGAGTACCATTGGGTGCCATTGGGCAGCAGTGGGTTCCATTGAGTACCATTGGGTGCCATTGGGCAGCAGTGGGCTCCATTGAGTACCATTGGGTGCCATTGGGCAGCAGTGGGTTCTGGTGGGCTCTATTGGGTACCATTGGGTGCCATTGGGCAGCAGTGGGTTCTGGTGGGCTGCATGGTGCCCCTCAGGCTCCGGTGGGTCGCAGTGGTGCTGATGGTTCCCTGTTGCCCCATAGGGGTGCGCTCCGAGTTCGTGGTCAAGACGGCCAACGCGGGGTCGGGGGCGCTGTCAGTCACCATCGACGGCCCCTCCAAGGTGACCCTGGATTGTGTGGAGTGCGCCGAGGGTCATCGCGTCACCTACACCCCCATGGCACCCGGGAACTACCTCATCTCCATCAAGTACGGCGGCCCGCACCACATCGTCGGCAGCCCCTTCAAGGCCAAGGTCACCGGTAAGGGCGGCACCCGTGGGTCCCAATGGGTGTCACTGTGGTGTCCCAATAGTGTCCCTATGGCTGCCCCTATTGGTGTCCCCATGGGTGTCACATTGGGTGTCCCTATGGGTGTCCCTATGGCTGCCCCTATGGGTGTCCCAATGGGTGTCACAGTGGGTGTCCCAGTGGTGTCCTATGGCTGCCCCTATGGGTGTCCCCATGGGTGTCACAGTAGGTGTCCCTATGGCTGCCCCTATAGGTGTCCCTATGGGTGTCACAGTAGGTGTCCCTATGGCTGTCCCTATGGCTGTCCCTATGGATGTCCCTATGGGTGTCCCAGTGGGTATCCCTATGGGTGTCCCTATGGGTGTCCCCATGGGTGTCACAGTGGGTGTCCTATGGCTGTCCCTATGGGTGTCCCTATTAGTGATCTGGTGGTGTCCTCATGGGTGTCCCTACAGATGTCCCTATGGGTGTCCCAGTGGGTATCCCTATGGGTGTCCCTATGGCTGTCCCTATGGGTGTCCCCATGGGTGTCACAGTAGGTGTCCCTATGGCTGTCCCTATGGGTGTCACAGTAGGTGTCCCTATGGCTGTCCCTATGGCTGTCCCTATGGGTGTCCCTATGGGTGACCATGGGTGTCCCCATGGGTGTCACTGTGGGTGTCCCTATTAGAGATCTGGTGGTGTCCTCATGGGTGTCCCTACAGATGTCCCTATGGGTGTCCCAATGGGTGTCCCTATGACTGTGCCTATGGGTGTCCCCATGGGTGTCCCTGTGGGTGTCCCCATGGCTGTCCCTATGGGTGTCCCTATGGGTGTCCCAGTGGGTGTCCATATGGATGTCCCTATGGGTGTCCCAGTGGGTGTCCATATGGGTGTCCCTATGGGTGTCCCAGTGGGTGTCCATATGGATGTCCCTATGGGTGTCCCAGTGGGTGTCCCTATGGGTGTCCCAGTGGGTGTCCCTATGGGTGTCACTGTGGGTGTCCCTATGGCTGTCCCTATGGGTGTCCCTATGGGTGACCTGGTGGTGTCCCAATGGGTGTCGCCATTGGTGTCACTGTAGGTGTCCCTATTAGTGATCTGGTGGTGTCCTCATGGGTGTCCCTACAGATGTCCCTATGGGTGTCCCTATGGCTGTCCCTATGGCTGCCCCTATGGGTGTCCCCATGGGTGTCACTGTGGGTGTCCCTATGGCTGTCCCTATGGCTGTCCCTATGGGTGACCTAGTGGTGTCCCAATGGGTGTCCCCATTGGTGTCACTGTGGGTGTCCCTATTAGTGATCTAGTGGTGTCCCCATGGCTGTCCCTACAGATGTCCCTATGGGTGTCCCTATGGGTGTCCCAGTGGGTGTCCATATGGATGTCCCTATGGGTGTCCCAGTGGGTATCCCTATGGGTGTCCCTATGGGTGTCCCAGTGGGTGTCTCAGTGGTGTCCCTATGGATGTCCCTATGGGTGTCCCTATGGGTGACCTGGTGGTGTCCCTATGGGTGTCCCCATTGGTGTCACTGTGGGTGTCCCTATTAGTGATCTGGTGGTGTCCTCATGGGTGTCCCTACAGATGTCCTTATGGGTGTCCCTATGGGTGTCCCAGTGGTGTCCCTATGGCTGCCCCTATGGGTGTCCCTATGGGTGTCACAGTGGGTGTCCCTATGGCTGTCCCTATGGGTGTCCCCATGGCTGTCCCTATGGCTGCCCCTATAGGTGTCCCTATGGGTGTCCCCATGGGTGTCCCTGTGGGTGTCTCAGTGGTGTCCCTACAGATGTCCCTATGGGTGTCCCCATGGGTGACCTGGTGGTGTCCCACTGTGTGTCCCAGTGGGTGTCCCAATGGTGTCCCTGTGGTGTCCTGTTGGTGTCCCCATGATGTCCCCATAATGTCCCCATGGTGTCCTCATGATGTCCCAATGGTGTCCCCATGATGTCCCCATAATGTCCCCATGGTGTCCCATTGGTGTCCCCATGATGTCCCCATAATGTCCTGTTGGTGTCCCATTGGTGTCCCCATAATGTCCCCATGGTGTCCCCATAATGTCCTTATGATGTCCCCATGGTGTCCCCATGATGTCCCCATAATGTCCCCATGGTGTCCCATTGGTGTCCCCATGGTGTCCCCATAATGTCCTTATGATGTCCCCATGGTGTCCCATTGGTGTCCCCATGGTGTCCCCATAATGTCCTTATGATGTCCCCTTGGTGTCCCATTGGTGTCCCCATAATGTCCTTATGATGTCCCCATGGTGTCCCCATGGTGTCCCCATAATGTCCCCATGGATGTCCCAATGGTGTCCCCATAATGTCCCAATGCTGTCCCTATAATGTCCCACTGGTGTCCCCATGATGTCCCCATAATGTCCCCTTGGTGTCCCATTGGTGTCCCCATGATGTCCCCATAATGTCCTAATGGTGTCCCTGTGGTCCCCATAATGTCCCAGTGGGTGTCCCTGTGGAGTCCCCACGGTGTTCCATTGGTGTCCCCAAGATTGGTTTCTCATTGGTGTCCCCATGGTGTCCCTTTGGTGTCCCATTAGTGTCCCTATAATGTTCCCATAATGTCCCCATGATGTCCCCATAGTGTCCTGTTGGTGTCTCCATGATGTCCCCATAATGTCCCCATGGTGTCACCATGTTGTCCCACTGGTGTCCCCATAATGTCCCCATGGTGTCCCCATAATGTCCCCATGATGTCCCCATAGTGTCCTGTTGGTGTCTCCATGATGTCCCCATGGTGTCCCATTGGTGTCCCCATGGTGTCCCCATAATGTCCTTATGATGTCCCCATGGTGTCCCCATGATGTCCCAATGCTGTCCCCATGGATGTCCCAATGGTGTCCCCATAATGTCCCAATGCTGTCCCATAATGTCCCAGTGGGCGTCCCTGTGGTGTCCCCATGGTGTCCCATAATGTCCCCATGGTGTCCCCATGGTGTCCCATTAGTGTCCCCATAATGTCCCCATGGTGTCCCAATGCTGTCCCCATAGTCCCCATAATGTCCCAGTGGGTGTCCCTGTGGTGTCCTGTTGGTGTCCCATTGGTGTCCCCATAATGTCCCCATGGTGTCCCCATAATGTCCTTACGATGTCCCCTTGGTGTCCCATTAGTGTCCCCATGGTGTCCCCTTGGTGTACCACTGATGTCCCTGTGGTGTCCCCATGGTGTCCCATAATGTCCCCATGGTGTCCCCTTGGTGTCCCATTAGTGTCCCCATAATGTCCCCTTGGTGTCCCATTGGTGTCCCCATAATGTCCTTATGATGTCCCCTTGGTGTCCCATTGGTGTCCCCATAATGTCCTTATGATGTCCCCATGGTGTCCCATTGGTGTCCCCTTGGTGTCCCATTGGTGTCCCCATGTTGTCCCCTTGGTGTACCACTGATGTCCCCATGTTGTCCCCTTGGTGTACCACTGATGTCCCCATGGTGTCCCCTTGGTGTCCCCTTGGTGTCCCATAATGTCCCCATGGTGTCCCATTAGTGTCCCCTTGGTGTCCCCTTGGTGTCCCATTAGTGTCCCCATGGTGTCCCCTTGGTGTACCACTGATGTCCCCGTGGTGTCCCCCCATTGCCCCCACCCATCCCCCCCTCCCTGACGTCCCCTGTTTCAGGCCCCCGCCTGTCGGGGGGTCACAGCCTGCACGAGACGTCCTCGGTGCTGGTGGAGACGGTGACGCGGGGGTCTCGCGGCCCCCCCTCGTTTGGGGGGCTCCCCAAGTTCTCGTCGGACGCCAGCAAAGTGGTGGCGCGTGGGCCGGGGCTCAGCACCGCCTTCGTGGGCCAGAAGAACCACTTCACTGTCGACTGCAGCAAAGCCGGTGGGTGGGGGGTGAGGGGGGCAGGGGGGGGCTTTGGGAATGGGAGCCGGTGGGGTCCAATGGGAGCGGGAGGGATCTGGTGGGATCCAGTAGGACCTGGTGGGACCTAATGGGATCTGGTTTGACCTGGTCAGTCTGCTGGGATCTGGTGGGATTCGATGGGAGCTGATGGGGCCCAGTGGGATCCAATGGGATGCAATGGGACCTGGTGGGATCCAGTGGTACCTGGTGGTACATAATGGGATCTGGTTTGACCCGGTTGGTCTGCTGGGATCTGGTGGGATCCAATGGGACCTGGTTTGACCCAGTCAGTCTGCTGGGATCTGGTGGGATTTGATGGGAGGTGGTGGGGCCCGGTGTGGTCCAATGGGATCAAGTGGTATTTGGTGGGATCCAGTGGGACCTGGTGGGATCTGGTGGGATCCAATGGAAAATGGTGGGATCTGGTGGGATCCAATGGGACCTGGTTTGACCCAGTCGGTCTGCTCAGATCTGGTGGGATCCAGTGGGATCTGGTGGGATCCAATGGGACCCAGTGGGACCTAATGGGATCTGGTTTGACCTGGTTGTTCTGCTGGGATCTGGTGGGATTCAATGGGAACTGATGGGATCTGGTGGGACCTAATTGGACCTGGTGGGATCCAATGGGATCTGGTGGGATCCAGTAGGACCTGGTGGGACCTAATGGGATCTGGTTTGACCTGGTCAGTCTGCTGTGATCTGGTGGGATTCGATGGGAGCTGATGGGGCCCAGTGGGATCCAATGGGATGCAATGGGACCTGGTGGGATCCAGTGGGACCTGGTGGTACATAATGGGATCTGGTTTGACCTGGTTGGTCTGCTGGGATCTGGTGGGATCCAGTGGGACCTGGTTTGACCCAGTCGGTCTGCTGGGATCCAGTGGGATCTGGTTTGACCCAGTCGGTCTGCTCAGATCTGGTGGGATCCAGTGGGATCTGGTGGGATCCAATGGGACCCAGTGGGACCTAATGGGATCTGGTTTGACCTGGTTGTTCTGCTGGGATCTGGTGGGATTCAATGGGAACTGATGGGATCTGGTGGGACCTAATTGGACCTGGTGGGATCCAATGGGATCTGGTGGGATCCAGTAGGACCTGGTGGGACCTAATGGGATCTGGTTTGACCTGGTCAGTCTGCTGTGATCTGGTGGGATTCGATGGGAGCTGATGGGGCCCAGTGGGATCCAATGGGATGCAATGGGACCTGGTGGGATCCAGTGGGACCTGGTGGTACATAATGGGATCTGGTTTGACCTGGTTGGTCTGCTGGGATCTGGTGGGATCCAGTGGGACCTGGTTTGACCCAGTCGGTCTGCTCAGATCTGGTGGGATCCAGTGAGATCTGGTGGGATCCAATGGGACCTGGTGGGACCTAATGGGATCTGGTTTGACCTGGTTGGTCTGCTGGGATCTGGTGGGGTTCAATGGGAACGGATGGGATCTGGTGGGACCTAATTGGACCTGGTGGGATCCAATGGGACCTTGTTTGACCCAGTTGGTCTGCTGGGATCTGGTGGGATCCAGTGGGACCTGGTTTGACCCACTCGGTCTGCTGGGATCTGGTGGGATCTTCAATGGGACCTGGTGGGGCCTGATGGGGTCCAATGGGATGCAGTGGGATCCAATGGGACCTGGTGGGATCCAGTGGGACCTGGTGGGATCCAATGGGACCTGGTGGGACCTAATGGGATCTGGTTTGACCTGGTTGGTCTGCTGGGATCTGGTGGGATTCAATGGGAACGGATGGGATCTGGTGGGACCTAATTGGACCTGGTGGGATCCAATGGGACCTGGTTTGACCCAGTTGGTCTGCTTGGATCTGGTGGGATCTTCAATGGGAGCTGGTGGGGCCTGATGGGGTCCAATGGGATGCTGTGGGATCCAATGGGACCCGGTGGGATCCAGTGGGACCTGATGGGACCTAATGGGATCTAGTTTGACCTGGTTGGTCTGGTGGGATCCAGTGGGATCTGGTGGGATCCAATGGGACCCGGTGGGACCTAATGGGATCTGGTTTGACCTGGTTGGTCTGCTGGGATCTGGTGGGATTCAATGAGAACTGGTGGGATCTGGTGGGACCTAATTGGACCTGTTGGGATCCAATGGGACCTGGTTTGACCCAGTCGGTCTGCTCGGATCTGGTGGGATCCAGTGGGACCTGGTTTGACCCAGTCGGTCTGCTCAGATCTGGTGGGATCTTCAATGGGAGCTGGTGGGGCCTGATGGGGTCCAATGGGATGCAGTGGGATCCAATGGGACCTGGTGGGATCCAGTGGGACCTGGTGGGACCTAATGGGATGTAGTTTGACCTGGTTGGTCTGATGGGATCCAGTGGGATTTGATGGGATCTGGTGGGATCCAATGGGACCTGGTTTGACCCGGTTGGTCTGCAGGTATCTGGTGGGATTGAATGGGAACAGATGGGATCTGGTGGGATCCAGTGGGACCCGATGGGATCTGGTGGGATCCAATGGGACCCAGTGGGATTTCGTGGGATCCAATGGGACCCAGTGGGATCTGGTGGGATTTGATGGGAGCTGGTGGGGCCCAGTGGGATCCAATGGGACCCAGTGGGACCTGGTGGGGTCCAATGGGACCGAGTAGGATCTGGTGGGATTCCATGGGAGCTGGTGGGACCTGGCCGGTCTGCTGGGATCTGGTGGGGTTCGATGGGACCTGGTGGAGCCTGGTGGGATCTGGTGGGATCCAGTAGGACCTGGTGGGACCTAATGGGACCTGCTGGGATCCAGTGTGACCTGGTTTGACCAGTGGGATCCAATGGGACCCAGTGGGATCTGGTGGGATCCAATAGGACCTGCTTTGACCCAGTCAGTCTGCTGGGATCTGGTAGGATTTGATGGGAGCTGGTGGGGCCCAGTGGGATCCAATGGGACCCAGTAGGATCTGGTGGGATCCCATGGGACCCATTGGGATCTGGTAGGATCCCATAGGACCCAGTGGGATCTGGTGGGGTTCCATGGGACCCAGTGGGATGTGGTGGGATTCCATGGGACCCAGTGGGATCTGGTGGGGTTTGATGGAGCCTGGTGGGATCTGATGGGATCCATTGGGACCTGGTGATACCTAATGGGACCTGCTGGGATCCAGTGTGACCAGGTTTGACCAGTGGGATCCAATGGGACCCAGTGGGATCTGGTGGAATCCAATGGGACCTGATTTGACCCAGTCAGTCTGCTGGGATCTGGTGGGGCCCAGTGGGATCCAATGGGACCCAGTAGGATCTGGTGGGATCCCATGGGACCCAGTAGGATCTGGTGGGATCCCATGGGACCCAGTGGGATCTGGTGGGATCCCATGGGATCTGGTGGGGTTCCACGGGACCCAGTGGGATCTGGTGGGATCCCATGGGACCCAGTGGAATCCCATAGGACCCGATGGGATCTGGTGGGGTTCCATGGGACCCAGTGGGATCTGGTGGGATCCCATGGGACCCAGTGGGATCTGGTGGGATCCAATGGGACCCGGTGGGATCTGGTGGGATCCCATGGGACCCAGTGGGATCTGGTGGGATTCCATGGGAGCGAATGGGGCCCGGTGGGATCCATTGGGACCCAGTGGGATCTGGTGGGATCCAATGGGACCCAGTGGGATCTGGTGGGATTCCATGGGAGCGAATGGGGCTCGGTGGGATCCAATGGGACCCAGTGGGATCTGGTGGGATTCCATGGGAGCGAATGGGGCTCGGTGGGATCCATTGGGACCCAGTGGGACCTGTTGGGATCTGGTGGGATCCCATGGGACCCAGTGGGATCTGGTGGGATTCCATGGGAGCGAATGGGGCCCGGTGGGATCCATTGGGACCCAGTGGGACCTGTTGGGATCCCATGGGAGTGAATGGGGCTCGGTGGGATCCATTGGGACCCAGTGGGACATGTTGGGATCCAATGGGACCCAGTGGGATCTGGTGGGATCCAATGGGACCCAGTGGGATCTGGTGGGATTCCATGGGAGCGAATGGGGCCCGGTGGGATCCATTGGGACCCAGTGGGACCTGTTGGGATCCAATGGGACCCAGTAGGATCTGGTGGGATTCCATGGGAGCTGGTGGGACCTGGTCGGTCTGCTGGGATCTGGTGGGGTTCGATGGGACCTGGTGGAGCCTGGTGGGATCTGATGGGATCCATTGGGACCTGGTGATACCTAATGGAACCTGTTGGGATCCAGTGTGACCAGGTTTGACCAGTGGGATCCAATGGGACCCAGTGGGATCTGGTGGAATCCAATGGGACCTGGTTTGACCCAGTCAGTCTGCTGGGATCTGGTGGGATTCGATGGAAGCTGATGGGGCCCAGTGGGATCCAATGGGACCCAGTGGGACCTGTTGGGATCTGGTGGGATCCCATGGGACCCAGTGGGATCTGGTGGGATCCAATGGGACCCAGTGGGACCTGTTGGGATCCCATGGGAGTGAATGGGGCTCAGTGGGATCCATTGGGACCCAGTGGGATCTGGTGGGATCCCATGGGAGTGAATGGGGCTCGGTGGGATCCATTGGGACCCAGTGGGACCTGTTGGGATGCCATGGGACCCAGTGGGATCTGGTGGGATCCAATGGGACCCAGTGGGATCTGGTGGGATCCCATGGGAGCGAATGGGGCCCGGTGGGATCCATTGGGACCCAGTGGGACCTGTTGGGATCCAATGGGACCCAGTGGGATCTGGTGGGATCCAATGGGACCCAGTGAGATCTGGTGGGATTCCATGGGAGTGAATGGGGCCCGGTGGGATTCAATGGGACCCAGTGGGATCTGGTGGGATCCCATGGGACCCAGTGGGACCTGTTGGGATTCCATGGGAGTGAATGGGGCTCGGTGGGATCCATTGGGACCCAGTGGGATCTGGTGGGATCCCATGGGAGCGAATGGGGCTCGGTGGGATCCCATGGGACCCAGTGGGACCTGTTGGGATCCAATGGGACCCAGTGGGATCTGGTGGGATCCCATGGGACCCACTGGGATCTGGTGGGATCCCATGGGACCCACTGGGATCTGGTGGGATTCCATGGGACCCAGTGGGATCTGATGGGATTCCATGGGACCCAGTGGGATCTGGTGGGATCCCATGGGACCAGTGGGATCTGGTGGGATTCCATGGGAGCGAATGGGGCCCGGTGGGATCCATTGGGACCCAGTGGGACCTGTTGGGATCCCATGGGAGTGAATGGGGCTCGGTGGGATCCATTGGGACCCAGTGGGACCTGATGGGATCCAATAGGACCCAGTAGGATCTGGTGGGATCCCATGGGACCCAATGGGATCTGGTGGGATCCCATGGGAGCGAATGGGGCCCAGTGGGATCCATTGGGACCCAGTGGGACCTGTTGGGATCCCATGGGACCCAGTGGGATCTGGTGGGATCCAATGGGACCCAGTGGGATCTGGTGGGATTCCATGGGAGCGAATGGGGCTCGGTGGGATCCATTGGGACCCAGTGGGACCTGTTGGGATCCCATGGGACCCAGTGGGATCTGGTGGGATCCAATGGGACCCAGTGGGATCTGGTGGGATCCCATGGGAGCGAATGGGGCTCGGTGGGATCCATTGGGACCCATTGGGACCTGTTGGGATCCCATGGGACCCAGTGGGATCTGGTGGGATCCCATGGGAGCGAATGGGGCTCGGTGGGATCCATTGTGACCCAGTGGGACCTGTTGGGATCCCATGGGAGCCGTTGGGTTCTGCTGGGCCCCGCTGTGACCCGCCGTGCTGTGCCCACAGGCAGCAACATGCTGATGGTGGGGGTGCACGGCCCGAAGACGCCGTGCGAGGAGGTTTACGTGAAACACGTGGGGAACCGGCTGTACAACGTCACCTACACCGTCAAGGAGAAGGGAGACTACGTCCTCATCCTGCGCTGGGGGGACGACAGCGTCCCGGGGAGCCCCTTCAGGGTCACTGTGCCCTGACGGAGATTTGGGTTGAAAAAGGGCGGATTTGGGTAAAAGGAGCCCGGAGAGCGGCAATAAAAACACTGGGATTGCAGCGGGAGTCGTGGTCATTGGGGGGGTGGGGGATGGGGGGGGTTCATAGGGGGTCTGTAGGGGGGTTCAGGGCGTCACTATAGTGTCACTGCTCCCTGAGAGTGTTTTGGGGTGAAAAAAGGCAAAAATGGGCAAAAACGGTGACCATAAAAACAGTGGGACTGCAGTAGGGGTTGGGGGGTGTGGGGGTCCATAGGGGGTCCCTGGGGGCCCTTTGGGTGTCACTATGGTGTCACTGCACCCTGAGAGCGTTTTGGGGTGAAAAAGGGCAAGAATGGGCAAAAACAGGTACAATAAAAACAGTGGGACTGCAGTGGGAATTGTGGGCATTGATAGGGTGGGGGTTGGGGGGCTGTGGGGGTCCATAGGGGTCTATAGGGGCCTATAGGGGGCCTCTGGGTGTTCCTATGGTGTCACTGTGCCCTGAGAGTGTTTTGGGGTGAAAAAGGGCAAAAATGGGCAAAAACGGTGACTATAAAAGCAGTGGGACTGCAGTGGGAGTTGTGGGCACTAGGAGGGGGGGGGGGGGGGGTGGTTGGATGGGGGTCCGTAGGGGTCTATAGGGGGTTTCTGGGGTGGGATCTGGGGGTCCCTATAGTGTCACTGCGCCCTGAGGGTGTTTTGGGCTGAAAAAGGGCAAAAATGGGCAAAAAGAGGGACAATAAAAGCAGTGGGACTGCAGTGGGAGTGGTGGGCATTGAGGAAGGGGGCTGGAGGGGGAGGGCCAATAAAGGGTCTGGAGGGGGTTTCATAGGGGTCTACAGGGGGGGCTTTGGGTGTCACTATAGTGTCACTGCGCCCTGAGGGCGTTTTGGGGTGAGAAAGGGCAAAAATGGGCAAAAAGGTGACCATAAAAATAGTGGGACTGCAGTGGGAGTTGTGGGCACTTGGGGGGGGGGGGGGGGCAGGGGGGGGGTCCATAGGGGTCTATAGGGGTTTCTGGGGTGGGCTCTGGGGGTCCCTATAGTGTCACTGAACCCTGAGGGTGTTTTGGGGTGAAAAAGGTCAAAAATGGGCAAAAAGAGGGACAAAAAAAGCAGTGGGACTGCAGTGGGAGTGGTGGGCATTGAGGAAGGGGGCTGGAGGGGGAGGGCCAATAAAGGGTCTGGAGGGGGTTTCATAGGGGTCTACAGGGGGGGCTTTGGGTGTCACTATGGTGTCACTGTGCCCTAAGAGCGTTTTGGGGTGAAAAAGGGCAAGAATGGGCAAAAAGGTGACCATAAAAATAGTGGGACTGCAGTGGGAGCTGTGGGCACTGGGGGGGGGGGGGGAAGGGTGGGGGTCCATAGGGGTCTATAGGGGGTTTCTGGGGTGGGCTCTGGGGGTCCCTATAGTGTCACTGCGCCCTGAGGGTGTTTTGGGCTGAAAAAGGGCAAAAATGGGCAAAAAGGTGACTATAAAAACAGTGGAACTGCAGTGGGAGTTGTGGGCATTGAGGAAGGGGGCTGGAGGGGGAGGGCCAATAAAGGGTCTGGAGGGGGTTTTATAGGGGTCTACAGGGGGGGCTTTGGGTGTCACTATGGTGTCACTGTGCCCTGAGGGTGTTTTGGGGTGAAAAAGGTCAAAAATGGGCAAAAGGAGGGACCATAAAAATAGTGGGACTGCAGTGGGAGTTGTGGGCACTGGGGGTGGGGGGGGGGCAGGGTGGGGGTCCATAGGGGTCTATAGGGGGTTTCTGGGGTGGGATCTGGGGGTCCCTATAGTGTCACTGCGCCCTGAGGGTGTTTTGGGCTGAAAAAGGGCAAAAATGGGCAAAAAAGGTGACTATAAAAACAGTGGGACTGCAGTGGGAGTTGTGGGCACTGGGGGGGCGGGGGGGTTGGATGGGGGTCCGTAGGGGTCTATAGGGGATTTCTGGGGTGGGATCTGGGGGGTCCCTATAGTGTCACTGAACCCTGAGGGTGTTTTGGGGTGAGAAAGGGCAAAAATGGGCAAAAAGGGTGACTATAAAAACAGTGGGACTGCAGTGGGAGTTGTGGGCACTCGGGGGGGGGGGGGGGGGAGGGGGGCAGTTGGATGGGGGTCAGTAGGGGTCTATAGGGGGTTTCTGGGGTGGGATCTGGGGGTCCCTCTAGTGTCACTGCACCCTGAGGGTGTTTTGGGCTGAAAAAGGGCAAAAAAGGGCAAAAAAGGTGACCATAAAAACAGTGGGACTGCAGTGGGAGTTGTGGGCATTGAGGTGGGGGGGGTCCATAGGGGTCCACAGGGGCCTATGGGGGGCTCTGAGGGTTCCTATAGTGTCACTGTGCCCTGAGAGCGTTTTGGGGTGAAAAAGGTCAAAAATGGGCAAAAAGAGGGACAATAAAAGCAGTGGGACTGCAGTGGGAGTTGTGGGCATTGAGGAAGGGGGCTGGAGGGGGAGGGCCAATAAAGGGTCGGGAGGGGGTTTCATAGGGGTCTACAGGGGGGGCTTTGGGTGTCACTATGGTGTCGCTGTGCCCTGAGAGCGTTTTGGGGTGAAAAAAAGCAAGAATGGGCAAAAAGGTGACCATAAAAACAGTGGGACTGCAGTGGGAGTTGTGGACATTGAGGTGGGGGGGGTCCATGGGGGTCCGTAGGGGTCTATAGGGGGTTTCTGGGGTGGGCTCTGGGGGTCCCTATAGTGTCACTGCACCCTGAGGGTGTTTTGGGGTGAAAAAGGGCAAAAATGGGCAAAAAGAGGGACAATAAAAGCACTGGGACTGCAGTGGGAGTTGTGGGCATTGAGGAAGGGGGCTGGAGGGGGAGGGCCAATAAAGGGTCTGGAGGGGGTTTCATAGGGGTCTACAGGGGGGGCTTTGGGTGTCACTGTGGTGTCGCTGTGCCCTGAGAGCGTTTTGGGGTGAAAAAGGGCAAGAATGGGCAAAAAGAGGAACAATAAAAGCAGTGGGACTGCAGTGGGAGTTGTGGGCACTGGGGGGGGGAAGGGGGGGTTGGATGGGGGTCCGTAGGGGTCTATAGGGGGTTTCTGGGGTGGGATCTGGGGGTCCCTATAGTGTCACTGTGCCCTGAGGGTGTTTTGGGCTGAAAAAGGGCAAAAATGGGCAAAAAGAGGGACAATAAAAGCAGTGGGACTGCAGTGGGAGTTGTGGGCATTGAGGAAGGGGGCTGGAGGGGGAGGGCCAATAAAGGGTCTGGAGGGGGTTTTATAGGGGTCTACAGGGGGGGCTTTGGGTGTCACTATGGTGTCACTGTGCCCTGAGAGCGTTTTGGGGTGAAAAAGGGCAAAACTGGGCAAAAAAGGTGACTATAAAAACAGTGGGACTGCAGTGGGAGTTGTGGGCACTGGGGGGGGGGGGGGGCAGGGTGGGGGTCCATAGGGGTCTATAGGGGGTTTCTGGGGTGGGCTCTGGGGGTCCCTATAGTGTCACTGCGCCCTGAGGGTGTTTTGGGCTGAAAAAGGGCAAAAATGGGCAAAAAAGGTGACCATAAAAGCACTGGGACTACACTGAGGAGTTGTGGGCATTGAGGAAGGGGGCTGGAGGGGGAGGGCCAATAAAGGGTCTGGAGGGGGTTTCATAGGGGTCTACAGGGGGGGCTTTGGGTGTCACTATGGTGTCACTGTGCCCTGAGAGCGTTTTGGGGTGAAAAAGGACAAAAATGGGCAAAAAAGGTGACTATAAAAACAGTGGGACTGCAGTGGGAGTTGTGGGCACTGGGGGGGGGGGGGTCCATAAGGGTCTATAGGGGGTTTCTGGGGTGGGCTCTGGGGGTCCCTATAGTGTCACTGTGCCCTGAGGGTGTTTTGGGGTGAAAAAGGTCAAAAATGGGCAAAAAGGTGACTATAAAAACAGTGGAACTGCAGTGGGAGTGGTGGGCATTGAGGTGGGGGGGGTCCATAGGGGTCCACAGGGGCCTATGGGGGGCTCTGGGGGTCCCTATAGTGTCACTGTGCCCTGAGGGTGTTTTGGGGTGAAAAAGGGCAAAAATGGGCAAAAAAGGTGACTATAAAAACAGTGGGACTGCAGTGGGAGTTGTGGGCATTGAGGAAGGGGGCTGGAGGGGGAGGGCCAATAAAGGGTCTGGAGGGGGTTTCATAGGGGTCTACAGGGGGGGCTTTGGGTGTCACTATGGTGTCGCTGTGCCCTGAGAGCGTTTTGGGGTGAAAAAGGGCAAAAATGGGCAAAAAGGTGACCATAAAAATAGTGGGACTGCAGTGGGAGCTGTGGGCACTGGGGGGGGGGAGGGTAGGGTGGGGGTCCATAGGGGTCTATAAGGGGTTTCTGGGGTGGGATCTGGGGGTCCCTATGGAGTCACTGCGCCCTGAGGGTGTTTTGGGCTGAAAAAGGGCAAAAATGGGCAAAAAGGTGACCATAAAAATAGTGGGACTGCAGTGGGAGCTGTGGGCACTGGGGGGTGGGGGTGGGGGGGTCCATAAGGGTCTATAGGGGGTTTCTGGGGTGGGCTCTGGGGGTCCCTATAGTGTCACTGCGCCCTGAGGGTGTTTTGGGGTGAGAAAGGGCAAAAATGGGCAAAAAGGGTGACTATAAAAACAGTAGGACTGCAGTGGGAGTTGTGGGCACTGGGGGGGGTAAAGGGGGGTTGGATGGGGGTCCGTAGGGGTCTATAGGGGGTTTCTGGGGTGGGCTCTGAGGGTCCCTCTAGTGTCACTGCGCCCTGAGGGTGTTTTGGGGTGAAAAAGGGCAAAAATGGGCAAAAAGAGGGACAATAAAAGCAGTTGGACTGCAGTGGGAGTTGTGGGCATTGAGGAAGGGGGCTGGAGGGGGAGGGCCAATAAAGGGTCTGGAGGGGGTTTTATAGGGGTCTACAGGGGGGGCTCTGGGTGTCACTATGGTGTCACTGTGCCCTGAGAGCGTTTTGGGGTGAAAAAGGGCAAAAATGGGCAAAAAGAGGGACAATAAAAGCAGTGGGACTGCAGTGGGAGTTGTGGGCACTGGGGGGTGGGGGGGGGGGGTCCATAAGGGTCTATAGGGGGTTTCTGGGGTGGGCTCTGGGGGTCCCTATAGTGTCACTGAACCCTGAGGGTGTTTTGGGGTGAAAAAGGGCAAAAATGGGCAAAAAAGGTGACTATAAAAACAGTGGGACTGCAGTGGGAGTTGTGGGCACTGGGGGGGGGGGGGGTTGGATGGGGGTCCATAGGGGTCTATAGGGGGTTTCTGGGGTGGGATCTGGGGGTCCCTATAGTGTCACTTCGCCCTGAGGGTGTTTTGGGGTGAAAAAGGTCAAAAATGGGCAAAAAAGGTGACCATAAAAACAGTGGGACTGCACTGAGGAGTTGTGGGCATTGAGGGGGTGGGGGTTGGGGGGCTGTGGGGATCCATAGGGGGTCTATAGAGGGTTTCTGGGGGGGCTCTGGGGGTCCCTATGGAGTCACTGCACCATGAGAGCGTTTTGGGGTGAAAAAGGGCAGAAAAAGGCAGGAGGGTGGGACACGACGCACTGCGCATGCGCGCTAGGAGGAGGAAAAGGGGCGTGGCCAGAGCTGGATGGGGGCGTGGCCAAAAGAGGTAAGGGCGTGGTCAGCCGCGTTATGGGCGTGGCCCAAAGAGTGTGGGCGTGGTCACACGCGTTGTGGGCGTGGCCATAGGAGGGGGTGGCCACACGCATTGTGGGTGTGGCCATAAGAGGAGGGGGCGTGGCCTCACGCATTGTGGGCGTGGTCAAAGAGAAGGGGCGTGGCCAAAAGAGAATGGGGCGTGGCCACGCGCATTGTGGGCGTGGCCAACACGGCGGCGGCGCGTTGCAGTGAGCGGAGGTAGAACCGTGCGTGCGTGGTGCGCTGTGCGCATGCTCAGCGCAAAACCGGAAGCGGAAGTATTGGGGAGGCGGAAGCGGGAGCTCAGAGCCGGAAGCGGGAGCTGTGCGGGCCGCCATGTCGGGTCGGGGGAAGCTGATCGCCGTGGTGGGGGACGAGGACACCGTGACCGGGTTCCTGCTGGGCGGCGTCGGGGAGATGAACGCGCAGCGCAAACCGAACTTCCTCGTGGTGGAGAAGGAGACCAGCGTGGCAGAGATAGAGGAGACCTTCCGGTATGGGGGGGGGTGGGAATGAGGGGGGGGTAATGGGGGGGGATATAAGGGGGGTCTGTGGGGGGGGGGTACAAGGGGGGAGGTACATGGGGGTACAAGGGGGTCTATGGGGGGATACAAGGGGGGGTTACAAGGGGAGTCCATGGGGGGGTAGGAGGGGGGTCCATAGGGGGGGTACAAGGGGGATCTATGGGGGGTTCCATAATGGGTACAAGGGGGGTCCATGGGGGGGATACAAGGGGGGGGTTACAAAGGGGGTCCATGGGGGGGGGTACAATGGGGGTCTATGGGGGGTTCCATAGGGGGTACAAGGGGGGTCCATGGGGGAGGGGTACGAGGGGGGTCCATAGGGGGTTACAAGGGGAGGGTTACAAAGGGGGTCCATGGGGGGGGGTACAAGGGGGGTCTATGGGGGGTTACAAGGGGGTCCATGGGGGGATACGAAGGGGTCCATAGGGGAATACAAGGGGGGTCCTTGGGGGGGGGCACAAGGGGGGCTACAGGGGTGGGGTATAAGGGGGGTCCATAGGGGGGATACAAGGGGGGCCTATGGGGGGGGGTTACAAGGGGTTCTATGGGGGGATATAAGGGGGTCCATGGGGGGTTACAAGGGGGTCCATAGGAGGGTACAAGGGGAGTCCATGGGGGGGTCCGGGGGGGTCAATGGGGGGATACAAGGGGGAGGTTACAAGGGGGGTCCTTGGGGGGATAAAAGGGGTCCATGGGGGGATTACAAGGGGGTCCATAGGGGGGTACAAGGGGGGTCCATGGGGGGGATACAAGGGGAACACAAGGGGGGGTCCATAGGGGGATACAAGTGGGGTCTATGGGGGGGGTACAAGGGGGGGGTCCATAGAAGAATACAAGGGGGGGGGTCCATGGGGGGAGGTACAAGGGGGGTCTATGGGGGGGATACAAGGGGGTCTATGGGGGGGGGTACAAGGGGTGTCTATGGGGGGTTACAAGGGGGTCCATGGGGGGATACAAAGGGGTCCATGGGGGGGATACAAGGGGTGTGTATGGTGGGGTACAAGGGGGTCTATGGGGGGGTACAAGGGGGGTCTATGGGGGGGTACAAGGGGGGGGTTACAAAGGGGGTCCATGGGGGGGGGTACAAGGGGGGTCTATGGGGGGGTACAAGGGGGGTCTATGGGGGGGTACAAGGGGGTCTATGGGGGGGGGTACAAGGGGGTCTATAGGGGGATACAAAGGGGTCCATGGGGGGGATACAAGGGGGGTCTATGGGGGGTTACAAGGGGGTCTGTGGGGGGGGGTTACAAGGGGGGTCCATGGGGGGATACAAAGGGGTGGTCCATGGGGGGGATACAAGGGGGGTCTATGGGGGGGTACAAGGGGGGGGTTACAAAGGGGGTCCATGGGGGGGGGTACAAGGGGGGTCTATGGGGGGTTCCATAGGGGGTACAAGGGGGGTCCATGGGGGAGGGGTACAAGGGGGGTCCATAGGGGGTTACAAGGGGAGGGTTACAAAGGGGGTCCATGGGGGGGGGTACAAGGGGGGTCTATGGGGGGGGTACAAGGGGGTCTATGGGGGGGTACAAGGGGGTCTATGGGGGGGTACAAGGGGGTCCATGGGGGGGATACAAGGGGGTCCATGGGGGGGTACAAGGGGGTCTATGGGGGGGTACAAGGGGGGTCTATGGGGGGGATACAAGGGGGTCTATGGGGGGGGGGTACAAGGGGGGTCTATGGGGGGTTACAAGGGGGTCCATGGGGGGGGAACAAGGGGAACACAAGGGGGGGTCCATAGGGGGATACAAGTGGGGTCTATGGGGGGGGTACAAGGGGGTCCATAGGAGGGTACAAGGGGGGGGGGTCCACGGGGGGATACAAGGGGGGGTCCATGGGGGGGATACAAGGGGGTCTATGGGAGGTTACAAGGGGGTCCATGGGGGGGTACAAGGGGGTCTATGGGGGGGTACAAGGGGGGTCTATGGGGGGGTACAAAGGGGATCTATGGGGGGGTACAAGGGGGGATAACAAGGGGGTCCATAGGGGGATATAAGGGGGGTCTATGGGGGGGTACAAGGGGGGTCTTTGGGGGGATACAAGGGGGGTCCATGGGGGGGTACAAGGGGGGTCCATGGGGGGATACAAGGGGGATCCATGGGGGGGGTGCAGGGGGGGAGTCCATGGGGGGGTACAAGGGGGTCTATGGGAGGGTAAAAGGGGGGTCTATGGGGGGGGTACAAAGGAGGTCCGTAGGAGGATACAAGTGGGGGGTTACAAGGGGGGTCCATGGCGCCTATGGGATGGGGGGGTCCTGCTGTTCCTCATAGAGTTCCATAACCTCCCCCCCCCCCCCCCACAAGGACATTGAGGTCAGGAGGACATTGGGGTCGCGGTTGTGCTGGGGGGGAGGGTTTGGGGGCTGGGATTGGGGTGGAACCCACATAGTTATGGGGGGGGGGGGATAGGGGGCATTTGGGGTCGGGGTTTGGGATGGGATCCCCATAGTTGGGGGGGGAGAGGTCGCATCCCCCCCCTTAACCAACCCCACAGACCTCATTAACCAACTCCACAGACTCAATCCTACAGCCCCCCCTTAACCCCACAGACCCCCCTTAACCAACCCCACAGCCCCCCCTTAACCCCATAGCCCCCCTTAACCCCACAGCCTCCCCTTAACCAACCCCACAGCCCCCCCTTAACCCCACAGCCTCCCCTTAACGAACGCCACAGACCACCCCCCCTTAACCCTACAGACCCTTTAACCAACCCCACAGCCCCTCCTTAATGAACCCCACAGCCCCCTTAACTCCACAGCCCCCCCCTTAATCAACCCCACAGCCCCCCCCTTAACCAACATTAACCAACCCCCACAGCCTCCCATTAACCCCACAGACCCTTTAACCAACGTCACAGCCTCCCCTTAACCAACCCCACAGACCCCCTAACCAACCCCACATCCCCCCTTAACCCCACAGCCCCTTTAACCAACCACACATCTCCCCCTTAACCCCACAGCCCCCCTTTAACCAACCCCACAGCCCCCCTTTAGCCAATCCCACATCCCCCCTTAACCCCACAGCCCCCCCTTAACCCCACAGCCTCCTTAACCAACCCCACAGCCCCTTTAGCCAATCCCACATCCCCCCTTAACCCCACAGCCCCCCCTTAACCCCACAGCCCCTTTAACCAACCCCACATCCCCCCTTAACCCCACAGCCCCTTTAACCAACCCCACATCCCCCCTTAACCCCACAGCCCCTTTAACCAACCCCACAGCCCCCCTTAACCCCACAGCCCCTTTAACCAACCCCACAAACCTCCCCTTAACCCCACAGCCCCCTTTAACCAACCCCACAGCCCCTTTAACCAACCCCACATCCCCCCTTAACCTCACAGCCCCCCCTTAACCCCACAGCCCCTTTAACCAACCCCACAGCCCCCCTTAACCCCACAGCCCCCTTTAACCAACCCCACAGCCCCCCTTAACCCCACAGCCCCTTTAACCAACCCCACATCTCCCCCTTAACCCCACAGCCCCTTTAACCAACCCCACATCTCCCCCTTAACCCCACAGCCCCTTTAACCAACCCCACAAACCTCCCCTTAACCCCACAGCCCCTTTAACCAACCCCACATCCCCCCTTAACCCCACAGCCCCTTTAACCAACCACACATCTCCCCCTTAACCCCACAGCCCCCCTTTAACCAACCCCACAGCCCCCCTTTAGCCAATCCCACATCCCCCCTTAACCCCACAGCCCCCCCTTAACCCCACAGCCTCCTTAACCAACCCCACAGCCCCTTTAGCCAATCCCACATCCCCCCTTAACCCCACAGCCCCCCCTTAACCCCACAGCCCCTTTAACCAACCCCACATCCCCCCTTAACCCCACAGCCCCTTTAACCAACCCCACATCCCCCCTTAACCCCACAGCCCCTTTAACCAACCCCACAGCCCCCCTTAACCCCACAGCCCCTTTAACCAACCCCACAAACCTCCCCTTAACCCCACAGCCCCCTTTAACCAACCCCACAGCCCCTTTAACCAACCCCACATCCCCCCTTAACCCCACAGCCCCCCCTTAACCCCACAGCCCCTTTACCCAACCCCACATCCCCCCTTACCCCCACAGCCCCTTAACCCACCCCACATCCCCATTGTGTTCCCTGTTCCCCCCCCTTACCCCCCTTTCCCCCCCAGGAGCTTCCTGAGCCGCGATGACATCGGGATCATCCTGATCAATCAGTGTGTGGCGGAGCTGATCCGCCATGCAGTGGAGGCCCACACGCGCTCGCTGCCCGCCGTGCTCGAGATCCCCTCCAAGGAGCATCCGTACGACGCCGCGCGGGACTCGGTGCTGCGCCGCGCCAGGGGCATGTTCACCGCCGACGACCTGCGATAGATAGGGGGCTGACATGGGGGCACCCATATAGGGGGCTGCTATAGGGGACAATACAATAGGGGGCTGCAAAATGGGACACTGCGATATGGGGCACTGTGATATGGGGCACTGCGATATGGGGGGCACCCATAGGGGCTGCTATAGGGGACACTGCGATATGGGGGGCACCCATAGGGGCTGCTATAGGGGACACTGCAATATGGGGGGCACCCATAGGGGCTGCTATAGGGGGGCTGCAATAGGGGGCTGCAAAATGGGACACTGCGATATGGGGCACTGCAATAGGGGGGCTGTGGTATGGGGCTGCGATATGGGGGCACCCATACGGGCTTCTATAGGGGGCTGCTATAGGGGACACTGCGATATGGGGCTCTGCAATACAGGGGCTGTGATATGGGGGCACCTATGGGGGCTGCGATAGGGGGCTGACATATGGGGATACCCATAGGGGCTGCTATAGGGGGCTGATAAATGGGACACTGCGATATGGGGCTCTGCAATACAGGGGCTGTGATATGGGGGCACCCAGAGGGGCTGCTATAGGGGACTGCAATATGGGGGGCACCCATAGGGGCACTGCTATAGGGGGCTGACATATGGGGGCACCCAGAGGGGCTGCTATAGGGGGCACTGCGATATCGGGGGCACCCAGAGGGGCTGCTATAGGGGACACTGCGATATGGGGCACTGTGATACAGGGGCTGCAATATGGGGGCACCCATAGGGGCTGCTATAGGGGGCTGCAAAATGGGACACTGCGATATGGGGCACTGCAATACAGGGGCTGTGATATGGGAGCACCCATACGGGCTGCTATAGGGGGCTGCAATATGGGGGGCACCCATACGGGCTGCTATAGGGGGCTGCAATAGGGGACACTGCAATATGGGGGGCACCCATATAGGGGGCTGCTAAAGGGGGCTGCAAAATGGGACACTGCGATATGGGGGCACCCATACGGGCTGCTATAGGGGGGCTGCTATAGGGGACACTGCAATATGGGGCACTGTGATACAGGGGCTGCAATATGGGGGCACCCATAGGGGCTGCTATAGGGGGCTGCTATATGGGGGCACCCAGAGGGGCTGCTATAGGGGACACTGCAAGATGGGGGGCACCCATAGGGGCTGCTATAGGGGGGCTGCAATAGGGGACAATACAATAGGGGGCTGCAAAATGGGACACTGCGATATGGGGCACTGTGATATGGGGCACTGCGATATGGGGGCACCCATAGGGGCTGCTATAGGGGGCTGCAATAGGGGACAATACAATAGGGGGCTGCAAAATGGGACACTGCGATATGGGGCACTGCTATAGGGGCACTGCAATAGGGGGGCTGTGATATGGGGCTGCAATATGGGGGCACCCATACGAGCACTGCAATAGGGGGGCACTGAGATACAGGGGCTGCAGTATGGGGCATTGCTATAGGGGGCTGCAATAGGGGACACTGCGATACAGGGGCTGCAATAGGGGGCACACAGATGGGGGGCACTGCAATATGGGGCTGCCATAGGGGCTATGATAGGGGCTGCGATATGGGGCACTGCAATAGGGGGCACTGCAATATGGGGGGCTGTGATAGGGGGACACTGCGATATAGGGGTTGCTATAGGGGGCACTGCTATAGGGGGGCTGTGATAGGGGGGCACAGTTACAGGGGGACTGCATTAGGGGGGACACAGTGATAGGGAGCACTTGCGATGGGGGGGCTGAGATAGGGAGCACTGTGATGGGAGCACTGCAATGGGGGGCACTGCTATAGGGGGGCATGGCGCCCTTAAGAAGGGGGGATGGGGGGGGGGTCCCCTCTGCCTGATGGAAGCACAGCAGGAAACATGGAGTGCTGACGGATGGGCCGTGTTGGAGCTGTGTGTGTTGGAACCGTGTTGGAACCGTGTCCCCATAGGGAGCTATTGGTGTCCCCATGTCCCATAGGGAGCTGTTGGTGTCCCCATGTCCCATAGGGAGCTGTTGGTGTCCCCATGTCCCATAGGGAGCTGTTGGTGTCCCCATGTCCCATAGGGAGCTGTTGGTGTCCCCATGTCCCCATAGGGAGCTGTTGGTGTCCCCATGTCCCATAGGGAGCTGTTGGTGTCCCCATGTCCCCATAGGGAGCTGTTGTGTCCCCGTGTCCCCATAGGGAGCTGTTGTGTCCCCATAGGGAGCTGTTGGTGTCCCCATGTCCCATAGGGAGCTGTTGTGTCCCCATGTCCCATAGGGAGCTGTTGGTGTCCCCATGTCCCTATAGGGAAGTGTCAGTGTCCCCATGTCCCATAGGGAGCTGCCGGTGTCCCCATGTCCCCATAGGGAGCTGTTGTGTCCCCATGTCCCATAGGGAGCTGTCAGTGTCCCCATGTCCCATAGGGAGCTGTTGTGTCCCCATGTCCCTATAGGGAAGTGTCAGTGTCCCCATGTCCCATAGGGAGCTGTTGTGTCCCCATGTCCCATAGGGAGCTGTTGGTGTCCCCATGTCCCGTAGGGAGCTGTTGGTGTCCCCATGTCCCCATAGGGAGCTGTTGGTGTCCCCATGTCCCATAGGGAGCTGTTGTGTCCCCATGTCCCCATAGGGAAGTGTCAGTGTCCTCATGTCCCCATAGGAAAGTATTGGTGTCCCCATAGGGGGAAGTACTGGTGCCCCAGTGTCCCCATAAGGAAGTGCTGCTGTCCCCATGTCCCTATAGGGAAGTGCTGTTCCCATAAGGAAGTACTAGCGACCCCATAGGGAAGCAT
Organism: Coturnix japonica; assembly: GCF_054131305.1. Classification (NCBI taxonomy): domain Eukaryota; kingdom Metazoa; phylum Chordata; class Aves; order Galliformes; family Phasianidae; genus Coturnix; species Coturnix japonica. The sequence continues at coordinate 35,326 of NW_028189041.1, read as the reverse complement.
TGCTGGCCCCACGTCCCCATAGGGAAGTGCTGCTGTCTCATTGTCACCGCAGTGTCCCCATAGGGAAGTACCACGTTCCCCATAATGTCCCCATAGGGTAGCACTGATGTCCCCATAATGTCCCCATAGGGTAGCACTGGTGTCCCCATGTCCCCATAGGGCAGCACTGATGTCCCCATAGGGCAGCACTGGTGTCCCCATAGGGCAGCACTGATGTCCCCGAGTCCCCATAGGGCAGCACTGGTGTCCCCATGATGTCCCCATAGGGCAGCACTGGTGTCCCCATGATGTCCCCATAGGGCAGCACTGGTGTCCCCATGATGTCCCCATAGGGCAGCACTGGTGTCCCCATAGGACAGCACTGATGTCCCCATGATGTCCCCATAGGGCAGCACTGGTGTCCCCATAGGGCAGCACTGGTGTCCCCATGATGTCCCCATAGGGCAGCACTGGTGTCCCCATAGGGCAGCACTCATGTCCCCATGATGTCCCCATAGGGCAGCGCTGATGTCCCTATAGGGCAGCACTGATGTCCCCATGTCCCCATAGGGCAGCGCTGATGTCCCTATAGGGCAGCACTGATGTCCCCATGTCCCCATAGGGCAGCGCTGATGTCCCTATAGAGCAGCACTGGTGTCCCCGTGTCCCCATAGGGCAGTGCTGGTGTCCCCATAGAGAAGCATTGTTGTCCCCATAGGGCAGCACTGATGTCCCTATGTCCCCATAGGGCAGCACTGGTGTCTCCCTAGGGAAGCATTAATGACCCCATATTCCTATAGGGCAGTGCTGACGTCCCCATAGGGCAGCACTGATGTCCCCATAGGGCAGCACTGGTGTCCCCATGTCCCTAGAGGGCAGTGCTGGTGTCCCCATAGGGCAGCACTGATGTCCCCCTATTGTCCCCATAGGGCAGCTCTATTGTCCCCTATTATCCCCATAGGGCAGCTCTATTGTCCCCATAGGGCAGCTCTATTGTCCCCTATAGTCCCCATAGGGCAGCTCTATAGTCCCCATAGGGCAGCTCTATTGTCCCCTATAGTCCCCATAGGGCAGCTCTATAGTCCCCATAGGGCAGCTCTATTGTCCCCTATAGTCCCCATAGGGCAGCTCTATAGTCCCCATAGGGCAGCTCTATTGTCCCCTATAGTCCCCATAGGGCAGCTCTATAGTCCCCATAGGGCAGCTCTATTGTCCCCTATAGTCCCCATAGGGCAGCTCTATTGTCCCCATAGGGCAGCTCTATTGTCCCCATAGGGCAGCTCTATTGTCCCCTATTGTCCCCATAGGGCAGCTCTATTGTCCCCTATTATCCCCATAGGGCAGCTCTATAGTCCCTATAGGGCAGCTCTATTGTCCCCTATTGTCCCCATAGGGCAGCTCTATTGTCCCCTATTGTCCCCATAGGGCACACTGCTGTCCCCTATAGTCCCCATAGGGCAGCTCTATTGTCCCATAGGGCACACTGTTGTCCCCTATAGTCCCCATAGGGCAGCTCTATTGTCCCCTATTGTCCCTATACGGCAGCTCTGTTTGTCCCATAGGGCACACTGCTGTCCCCTATAGTCCCCATAGGGCAGCTCTATAGTCCCCTATAGTCCCCATAGGGCAGCTCTATTGTCCCTATAGGGCAGTTTTATTGTCCCCTATTGTCCCATAGCTCCACTCCGCCCCGTCCCGGCTGTGTCCGGTTGTGTCCGGTTGTGTCCGGTTGGTGTCGGTTGTCGCCGTGTCTCGCGTGTCCCGGTCGCGCTGTCACGTGACCCCGTGTCCCACCCCCCCCCACTCCTCGGGTGGGGTTTTATTGTCCCGCAGCTCCGGCCCCAATAAACGCAGCTGTCAATCAATCCATCGATCCATCAATCCATCCATCGATCAATCGATCCATCCATCGATCCGTCAATCACCGGCACGGGGGGGGGGGCAGCGATGGGGCCAACAGCGCCCGGAACGTCCGCGTGTTCCTGGGGGGGGATGGGGACAGAGGGTGGGTGGGGGGATATGGGGACACGGGGGGGACACGGGGGGGGACGTGGGGACACAGAGGGGGGGAATGGGCGGGGGGGGGAATGGGGACAGAGGGGGACACGAGTGGGGGGGGGACGTGGGGTCACGGGTGGAGGGAGGGACACGGGTGTGGGGGGGGACGGGTGATAAAGGGGAACGTGGGGGGGGCGTGGGGACACAGAGACGGGGACGGGTGGGGCGGGGGACGCAGAAGGGGACACGAGTGGGGGGAGGGGGGACACGGGGGGCGTGGGGACGTGGAGGGGGACACGGGGTGGGGGGAGGGGGGAGGGGACACGGTAGGAGGGGACACGGCTGGGGACACGGCTGGGGGGGGAGGTGAGGAGGAGGGGGGGGGACACAGGGGGACACGGGGACACGGGTGGAGGGTGGGGGGGGGCAGGGGGACACGGGGGGTTGGGGGTGGAGGGGACGTGGGGACACAGAGGGTCGGGGGGGCAGAAAGGGGCTGGTGTGGGGGGGGTCACGGAGGGGGCGGGGATATTGGGGGGGGATGGGGACATAGGGTGGGGATGGGGACGTGGGGATACAGAGGGGGACACGGGGGGGGGACGGAATGGGGGGGGAGGGGGGACACGGGTGGGGGGCGGCATGGAGGCGGTAGGGACGTTGGGGGGGCACGGGGGGGATGGGGAATTAGGGGAGGGGTTGGGGGCGGGGCGTAGGGAGGGGGTCGGGGCACGGGGGGGGGCGGGGGGGGGATGTGAGGAGGGGACAAGAAGAGGGATGGGGGACCTGGGGGGGGGCACGGGATGGGGACATTGAGAGGGGATGGGGAAGTGGGGAGGGGGCGCCGAAAGGGGGGGGGGGGGGGGTTGGATACGGGGGGGGAAAGGGGGGGAGGGGATATGGGGGGGGAAAAGGGGGGTGGGGGGGACCCCAATGAGGCACGTAACTGTGCCCCCCCCCCGTGGTTACCTCTCCCCCCGGCAGCGCAGCCCCCGCCTCCGCTCCACACGTTCCTCATCCAGGCGCCGCCGCAGCGTCGCTACGGGACCAACACGGCAGGGGACGGAACGGGGGGCTACGGGACGGGGGGGTCAGTGTGATATGGGGGGACACTGTGATATGGGGGGACACTGTGATATGAGGACACTGTGATATGGGGGCACTGTGATATGGGGGCATTGTGATATGGGGACACTGTGATATGGGGGCACTGTGATATGGGGGCACTGTGATATGGGGAAACTGTGATATGGGGACACTGTGATATGGGGAAACTGTGATATGGGGACACTGTGATATGGGGGCATTGTGATATGGGGACATTGTGATATGGGGGCATTGTGATATGGGGACACTGTGATATGGGGACACTGTGATATGGGGGCACTGTGATATGGGGGCACTGTGATATGGGGACACTGTGATATGGGGCATTGTGATATGGGGACATTGTGATATGGGGACATTGTGATATGGGGACATTGTGATATGGGGACACTGTGATATGGGGACACTGTGATATGGGGGCACTGTGATATGGGGGCATTGTGATATGGGGACATTGTGATATGGGGACATTGTGATATGGGGACATTGTGATATGGGGCAATGCGATATGGGGACACTGTGATATGGGACATTGTGATATGGGGACACTCTGATATGGGGGCACTGTGATATGGGGGCACTGTGATATGGGGACACTGTGATATGGGGGCACTGTGATATGGGGGCATTGTGATATGGGGGCATTGTGATATGGGGGCACTGTGATATGGGGACATTGTGATATGGGGACACTGCGATATGGGGGCACTGTGATATGGGGACACTGTGATATGGGGACACTGTGATATGGGGGCATTGTGATATGGGGGCACTGTGATATGGGGGCATTGTGATATGGGGACACTGTGATATGGGGACACTGTGATATGGGGCAATGCGATATGGGGACACTGTGATATGGGGGCACCGCTCCGGGCCCCCCCACCCCTCCTGTCCCCGTCCCCATCGCCCCTTCCCCCCCCCCAACCATGATACCCAGCTCCCCGCCCCATTGTCCCCAGTGTCCCCCGTCCCCATCTCCCATTAGTCACAATGGCCTCCATGGCCCCAATGTCCCCATGTCACCAATCCCCATTGTCCCCACTGTCCCCATTCCCACTGTCCTGTCCCCATTGTCCCCAATGTTCTCCATGTCCCCCATCCCCAGTGTCCCCTGTCCCCACTGTCCCTGTCTCCCATTGGCCCCAATGTCCCCATCCCCACTGTCCCCATCTCCCCATGTCACCCCTTGTCCCCACCCCCCATTGGCCCCAATGTCCCCATCCCCATGTCCCCCAATCCCCACTGTCCCATCACCATTGTCCCCATACCCAAGGTCCCCAACGTCCCCATTCCAACGTCCCCATTCCAATGTCCCCATTCCCATTGTCCCCACCCCATTGTCCCCGCCCCCCGATGTCACCGATATCCCCCACGTCCCCAACACACCCCCCTCCCCAAAGCCCCCATTCCCAATGTCCCCACTGTCCCCATCCCCAGTGTCCCTATTTGGTGTCCCCATTGTCCCCAATGTCCCCATTGTCTCCAACCCCAATGTCCCCAGTCTCCCTATTCAGTGTACCCCATGTCCCCATTATCCCCAATGTCTCCATGTCTCCAACCCCACTGTCCCCAATGTCCCCATATCCCAGTGTCCCCAACCCCATTGTCCCCATTGTCCCCATATCCCAGTGTCCCCAACCCCATTGTCCCCAGTGTCCCCACTGTCCCCAATCCCCAACCCCATTGTCCCCATTGTCCCCATTCCCAGTGTCCCCAACCCCATTGTCCCCAGTGTCCCCACTGTCCCCAATCCCCAACCCCATTGTCCCCATTGTCCCCATATCCCAGTGTCCCCAACCCCATTGTCCCCAGTGTCCCTATTTGGTGTCCCCTATGTCCCCAATCCCCAACCCCATTGTCCCCATTGTCCCCAATGTCCCCATTATCCCCAACCCCATTGTCTCCAATGTCCCCATTGTCCCCAACCCCAATGTCCCCACTGTCCCCAGTCCCCCAACCCCATTGTCCCCAGTGTCCCCAGTGTCCCCATATCCCACTGTCCCCAACCCCATTGTCCCCATTGTCCCCATTGTCCCCATTCCCAGTGTCCCCAACCCCATTGTCCCCAGTGTCCCTATATGGTGTCCCCTATGTCCCCACTGTCCCCAGTGTCCCCATGTCTCCAACCCCAATGTCCCCACTGTCCCCAGTGTCCCTATTTGGTATCCCCTATGTCCCCATTATCCCCCAACCCCATTGTCCCCACTGTCCCCATTGTCCCCAACCCCAATGTCCCCAGTGTCCCCAATCCCCAACCCCATTGTCCCCAATGTCCCCATGCCTCCAGCCCCACTGTCCCCATTGTTCCCATTCCCAGTGTCCCCAACCCCATTGTCCCCATTGTCCCCAATGTCCCCATGTCTCCAACCCCAGTGTCCCTATATCCCAGTCCCCCCCATGTCCCCACTGTCCCCATGTCCCCATTGTCCCCATGTCCCCCCCATGTCCCCCCCATGACACACCTGCAGTGGTGGCTCTGGGGGCAGCGGTGACAGCGGCACAGGGCGACAGGGGGGTGGGCTGTTGTGGGGCACAGGGTGGGGTGGGGACCCCCGGATTTGGGGTACGGGGTGGGGTGGGGGGTCCCTGCGTTGAGGTACAGGGGGGATGGGGACCCCAAGATACGGGGCATGGAGTCGGATGGGACATCAAGATATGGGGCATGGGGTTGGATGGGGAACCCTGGATTTGGGGTACAGAGTGGGGTGGGGGGATCCCTGTTTTGGGGTACAGGGGGGGATGGGGACCCCTGGATTTGGGGTCTGGGGTCGGATGGGGACCTCAAGATATGGGGTATGGGGTTGGATGGGGACCCCAAGATATGGGACATGGGGTCGGATGGGGAGCCCTGGATTTGGGGTATGGGGATGGATGGGGACCCCCGGATTTGGGGTATGGGGTTGGATGGGATCCCAAGATATGGGGTATGGGGTTGGATGGGGACCCCAAGATATGGGACATGGGGTCGGATGGGGAGCCCTGGATTTGGGGTATGGGGTGGGGTGGGGGGGTCCCTGCTTTGAGATACAGGGGGGGATGGGGACCCCAAGATATGGGGTATGGGGTTGGATGGGGACCCCAAGATATGGGACATGGGGTCGGATGGGGAGCCCTGGATTTGGGGTATGGGGTGGGGTGGGGGGTCCCTGTTTTGGGATACAGGGGGGGATGGGGGATCCCTGTTTTGGGGTACAGGGGGGGATGGGGACCCTTGGATTTGGGGTATGGGGTCAGATAGGGACCCCAAGATATGGGGTATGGGGTCAGATGAGGACCCCAAGATATGGGGTATGGGGTTGGATAGGGACCCCTGGATTTGGAGTATGGGGTCAGATGGGGACCCCTGGATTTGGGGTATGGGGAGGGATGGGGGGTCCCTGTTTTGGGATACAGGGGGGGATGGGGACCCCAAGATATGGGGCATGGGGTCGGATGGGGAGCCCTGGATATGGGATATGGGGTTGGATGGGGACCCCCGGATTTGGGGTACGGGGTGGGGTGGGGGGGTCCCTGTTTTGGGATACAGGGGGGGATGGGGACCCTTGGATTTGGGGTATGGGGTCAGATAGGGACCCCAAGATACGGGGTATGGGGTTGGATGGGGACCCCTGGATTTGGGGTATGGGGTCGGATGGGGACCCCCGGATTTCAGGTACAGAGTGGGGTGGGGGGTCCCTGTTTTGGGATACAGGGGGGGATGGGGACCCCAAGACACAGGGTATGGGGTCGGATGGGGACCCCAAGATACGGGGTTTGGGGTCAGATAGGGACCCCAAGATATTGGGTATGGGGTTGGATGGGGACCCCAAGATACGGGGTATGGGGTTGGATGGGGACCCCAAGATATGGGGTATGGGGTCGGATGGGGACCCCAAGATATGGGGTATGGGGTTGGATAGAGACCCCAAGATATGGGGTATGGGGTTGGATGGGGACCGCAAGATACGGGGTATGGGGTCAGATAGGGACCCCAAGATATGGGGTATGGGGTCGGATAGAGACCCCAAGATATGGGGTATGGGGTCGGATGGGGACCCCTGGATTTGGGGTACGGAGTGGGGTGGGGGGTCCCTGTTTTGGGATACAGGGGAAAATGGGGACCCCAAGATATGGGGTATGGGGTCGGATGGGGACCCCTGGATTTGGGGTATGGGGTCGGATGGGGACCCCCGGATTTCAGGTACAGAGTGGGGCGGGGGGTCCCTGTTTTGGGATACATGGGGGGATGGGGACCCCAAGATACGGGGTATGGGGTCAGATAGGGACCCCAAGATACGGGGTATGGGGTCAGATAGGGACCCCAAGATACAGGGTATGGGGTCAGATAGGGACCCTAAGATATGGGGTATGGGGTCGGATGGGGGACCCCAAGATATGGGGTATGGGGTCGGATGAGGAACCCCGGATTTGGGGTACAGAGTGGGGTGGGGGGTCCCTGTTTTGGGATACATGGGGGGATGGGGACCCCAAGATACGGGGTTTGGGGTCAGATGTAGACCCCAAGATATGGGGTATGGGGTCAGATAGGGACCCCAAGATACGGGGTATGGGGTCGGATGGGGAGCCCCGGATTTCAGGTACAGAGTGGGGCGGGGGGTCCCTGTTTTGGGATACAGGGGGGGATGGGGACCCCAAGATATGGGGTCTTGGGTCAGATGGGGACCTCAAGATAGGGGGTATGGGGTTGGATGGGGACCCCTGGATTTGGGGTATGGGGTCGGATGGGGACCCCAAGATAGGGGGTATGGGATCAGATAGGGACCCTAAGATATGGGGTATGGGGTCGGATGGGGACCCCTGGATTTGGGGTATGGGGTGGGATGGGGACCCGCTATTCTGGGGTGCAGAAAGGGATGGAGACCCCAAATCTTGGAATGGGGGATGGGATGGGGACCCTAAATGTTGGGATGTGGGGCACAATGGGGACCCTAAGACCTGGCCTATGGGGTGAGATCGGGACCCCCCGTTTTGGGGGGCAGGAAGCGGTGGGGACCCCAAATCTTGGGCTATGGGGTGGGATGGGGACCCCACATCTCGGTCTATGGGGTGGGATGGGGATCCCCTGCTTTGGGGTATGGGGTCAGATGGAGACCCCAGTCTATGGGGTGCGGGCTCAGATGGAGACCCCACATCTCGGGCTATGGGGTGGGGTGAGGACCCCCTGCTTTGGGGTATGGGGTTGGATGGAGACCCCAGCTTATGGGGTGCGGGCTCAGATGGGGACCCCACATCTTGGGCTATGGGGTGGGGTGAGGATCCCCTGCTTTGGGGTATGGGGTCAGATGGAGACCCCAGTCTATGGGGTGAGGGCTCAGATGGGGACCCCAAATTATGGTCTATGGGGTGGGGTGGGGATCCCCTGCTTTGGGGTATGGGGTTGGATGGAGACCCCAGTCTATGGGGTGAGGGCTCAGATGGGGACCCCACATCTCGGGCTATGGGGTGGGATGGGGATCCCCTGCTTTGGGGTATGGGGTCGGATGGAGACCCCAGTCTATGGGGTGCAGGCTTAGATGGGGACCCCACATCTCGGGCTATGGGGTGGGGTGGGGATCCCCTGCTTTGGGCTATGGGGTCAGATGGAGACACCAGTCTATGGGGTGCAGGCTCAGATGGGGACCCCACATCTCGGGTTATGGGGTGGGGGAGGATCCCCTGCTTTGGGGTGGGGGTGCAGGAAAGGGCACAGACCCCAAATCTCGGGCTATGGGGTGGGATGGGGACCCCAAATGTTGCAGTGTAGGGTGGGATGGAGACCCCCCGATATGGAGGTGGGGGGGGGATGGGGGTCCTCAGGCCTTTTGCCCCCCCCTCAAAACATCGGGACCCCCTGGGGGACGTTGGGGGGGCCCGGCGCACCCCCAGGAGAACCATGGAGGGGGGCGGGCACAGCTGGGGCTGGGGGGGGGGCTTCAGGGGGGGTGGGGAGGGGGCTGGGGGTCCTTGAGGGCGGCGGCGCAACAGCAGAAGGACCAAAGGGGGGGGGGGGCAGGGAGGGGGGGTCCAGGGGGGCTCCTGGGGGGCTCCGTCTGTGGGGAGAAAGGAGGGGGGGGGGTCAAAGTGAGGCCCC
>NW_028189041.1:0-25972 GCF_054131305.1 Coturnix japonica | reverse complement strand
ATGACCTGGGGGGGGAGGGGACACGCGTGGGGGGGGCGGGGCGACCTGCGGACATGGGGGGGGGAGATGGGAACCGGGCAACTTGCAATGCACAATGCACACCATGCACAATGCAATGCACAGCGTGCACAATGCAACGTGCAATGCACAATGTGAACAATGCAACGTGTGCACAATGCAACGTGTGCACAATGCAACGTGCAATGCACAGCGTGCACAATGCAACGTGCAATGCACAATGTGAACAATGCAACGTGTGCACAATGCAACGTGTGCACAATGCAACGTGCAATGCACAGCGTGCACAATGCAACGTGCAATGCACAATGTGCACAATGCAACATCTGCACAATGCAACGTGCAATGCACAATGTGAACAATGCAACGTGCAAAGCACAATGTGCACAATGCAACGTGCAATGCACAGCGTGCACAGTGCAACGTGCAATGCACAGCGTGCACAATGCAACGTGCAATGCACAACGTGCACAATGCAACGTGCAATGCACAGCGTGCACAATGCAACGTGCAATGCACAGCGTGCACAATGGAACGTGCAATGCACAATGTGAACAGTGCAACGTGCAATGCACAGCGTGCACAATGCAACGTGCAATGCACAGCGTGCACAATGCAACGTGCAATGCACAACGTGCACAATGCAACGTGCAATGCACAGCGTGCACAATGCAACGTGCAATGCACAGCGTGCACAATGGAACGTGCAATGCACAATGTGCACAGTGCAACATGCAATGCACAGCGTGCACAATGCAACGTGCAATGCACAATGTGCACAATGCAACGTGCAATGCACGCCGTGCACAATGCAACATGCAACGCACAGCGTGCACAATGCAACGTGCAATGCACACCGTGCACAATGCAACGTGCAATGCACAGCGTGCACAATGCAACGTGCAATGCACAATGTGCACAACGCAACGTGCAATGCACAGCGTGCACAATGCAACATGCAATGCATAATGTGAACAATGCAACGTGCAATGCACAGCGTGCACAGTGCAACGTGCAATGCACAATGTGCACAGTGCAACGTGCAATGCACAATGTGAACAATTAAACGTGCAATGCACAATGTGAACAATGCAGCGTGCAATGCACACTGTGCACAATGCAACGTGTGATGCATGCTGTGCACAATGCAACGTGCAATGCACAATGTGAACAATGCAACATGCAATGCACGCCGTGCACAACGCAACATGCAATGCACACTGTGCACAATGCAACGTGCAATGCACAATGTGAACAATGCAACGTGCAATGCACAGCGTGCACAATGCAATGTGTGCACAATGCAACGTGCAATGCACGCTGTGCTCAATGCAACATGCAATGCATGCTGTGCACGATGCAACGTGCAATGCACAGCATGCACAATGCAACGTGCAATGCATGCTGTGCACAATGCAACATGCAATGCATGCTGTGCACAATGCAACATGCAATGCACAATGTGAACAATTAAACGTGCAATGCACAATGTGAACAATGCAGCGTGCAATGCACAGTGTGCACAGTGCAACGTGCAATGCACAGTGTGCACAATGCAACATGCAATGCACACCGTGCACAATGCAACGTGCAATGCACAATGTGCACAGTGCAACGTGCAATGCACAATGTGTATAATGCAACGTGCAATGCACAGCGTGCACAATGCAACATGTGCACAATGCAACGTGCAATGCACGCTTTTTGCAATGCAGCGTGCAATGCACATTGTGCACAATGCAACGTGCAATGCACACCGTGCACAATGCAATGTGCAATGCACATTGTGCACAATGCAATGCACAGCATGCACAATGCAAGGTGCAATGCAGATCATACACCATGCAAGGTGTAATGCTCACTGTGCACAATGCGAGGTGCAATGCATGCTCTGCTCAGTGCGAGGTGCAATGCATGCCATGCACCATGTGAGACTGCAAAGCACACAGTGCACAATGCAAGGTGCAATCCACGCTGTGCACAGTGCAGTTTGCAATGCATGTTGTGAATGAAGCAAGCTGCAATGCAAACCACGCACAATGCAAGGTGCAATGCACACCATGCAACGTGCATTGCACACTGTACACCATGCAAGGTGGAATTCATGCTGTGCACAGTGCAGGTTGCAATGCATGTCATGCATGAAGCAGACTGCAACGCACAGCATGCACAATGTGAGGTGCAATGTACACTGTACACCATGCACCATGCATTGCAAACCATGCACTACGTGAGGCTGCAATGCACGCTGTGCACCATGCAAGGTGCAGTCTGCAATGCACACAGAGCACGGTGCATCCAGCAATGCACACCTCACACCCTGCATGCAGCAATGCATGCCAGCACACTGCACACCGCAATGCACGGGCAACACGGTGCATGCAGCAGTGCATGCCGTGCATGGTGTGCATGCAGCATCGCACCCATGCATCCAATTGAACACCATTGCACATCACTAAGCATTGCACACAATTGCACACTGTTGCACATCTTTGCACACCATTGCACACCGTTGCACATTGTTGCACATCATGAAGCACTGCATATTGTTGCACAGCCCAAATATCCTACTGTGCACCATTGCACAGCTTTACACACCCCATGCATCCCATTGCACGCCATGCACACTGTTGCACACCATTGCACACCATTGCACATACCCCATTGCACACACCCCATTGCACACTGTTGCATACCACGAAGCATTGCACACCATTGCACACACCCCATTGCACACCATTACATACCACAAAGCATTGCACACCATGAAGCATTGCACAGCATTGCACACTGTTGCACACACACCATTGCACACCACATAGCATTGCACACCATAGCACACACACCATTGCACACCATTGCACACACCCCATTGCACACCATGAAGCATTGCACACCATTGCACACACCCCGTTGCACACACCCCATTGCACACCATTGCACACACCCCATTGCACACACCCTATTGCACACACCCCATTGCACCACATTGCACACACCCCATTGCAAACACCCCATTGCACACACCCCGTTGCACACCATTGAACACACCCCATTGCACCCCATTGTACACACCCCATTGCACACACCTCATTGCACACACTCTATTGCACACACCCCATTGCACACACCCCATTGCACACACTCTATTGCACACACCCCATTGCACACACCCCGTTGCACACCATTGAACACACCCCATTGCACCCCATTGTACACACCCCATTGCACACACCCCATTGCACACACTCTATTGCACACACCCCATTGCACACACCCCATTGCACACACTCTATTGCACACACCCCATTGCACACACCCCGTTGCACACCATTGAACACACCCCATTGCACCCCATTGTACACACCCCATTGCACACACACCGTTGCACACACCCCATTGCACACCATTGCACACACACACCATTGCACACACCCCGCTGCACACACCCCATTGCACACACCCCATTGCACACACCCCATTGCACACACTCCATTGCACACCATTGCACACACCCCATTGCACACACCCCATTGCACACTCCCCATTGCACACACCCCATTGCACACACCCCATTGCACACCATTGCACACACCCCATTGCACACACCCCATTGCACACACCCCATTGCACACCATTGCACACACCCCATTGCACACACCCCATTGCACACACACCGTTGCACACACCCCATTGCACACCATTGCACACACACACCATTGCACACACCCCGTTGCACACACCCCATTGCACACCATTGCACACACCCCAGTGCACACACCCCATTGCACACACCCCATTGTACACACCCCATTGCACACACACCATTGCACACTCCCCATTGCACCCCATTGCACACACCCCATTGCACACACCCCATTGCACACACCCACCATTGCACACACCCCATTGCACACACCCCATTGCACCCCATTGCACACACCCCATTGCACACACCCACCATTGCACACACCCCATTGCACACACCCCATTGCACACACCCCATTGCACCCCATTGCACACACCCCATTGCACACACCCACCATTGCACACCATTGCACACCCCCCATTGCACACCAGTGCACACACCCCATTGCACACACCCACCATTGCACACACCCCATTGCACCCCATTGCACACACCCCATTGCACACCATTGCACACACCCCATTGCACACCCCCCATTGCACACCAGTGCACACACCCCGTTGCACACACCCCATTGCACACCATTGCACACACACCATTGCACACACCCCATGGCACACACCCAGTTGCACACCATTGCACACACCCCATTGCACACACCCCATTGCACACCATTGCACACACCCCATTGCACACACCCCGTTGCACACACCCCACTGCACACCATTGCACACCATTGCACACACCCCATTGCACACACCCCATTGCACACACCCCATTGCACACCATTGCACACACCCCATTGCACACACCCCATTGCACACACCCCATTGCACACACCCCATTGCACACCATTGTACACACCCCATTGCGCACACCCTATTGCACACACCCCATTGCACACACTCCATTGCACACCATTGCACACACCCCATTGCACACACCCCGTTGCACACACCCCATTGCACACACCCCATTATACACATCCCATTGCACCCCATTGCACACCATTGCACACACACCATTGCACACACCCCATTGCACACCATTGCACACTCCCCATTGCACACTCCCCATTGCACACACCCCGTTGCACACACCCCATTGCACACTCCCCATTGCACACATCCCATTGCACACACCCCGTTGCACACTCCCCATTGCACACTCCCCATTGCACACACCCCATTGCACACACTCCATTGCACACCCAGTTCACACTACACCCCGCCCCCCCCAGGCCCCGCCCCCCAGGCCCCGCCCCGCCCCCCCCCTCCTGATCCGCCCCCCCCCCGTCCCTCTGTCCCTTCGTCCCCAGCCCCGGCCCCGGGGTGCAGCGCCGGGCAGGTAACGGGGGGGGGGGCGAGGGGGGGGCGGGGGGGGCATATCTGGGTCCGTTACTTTGGGCTGGGGGGGGACATGGGAACATAATGGGGGCGGGGGGGCATATATGGGTCTGTTACTTTGGGCTGGGGGGGACATGGGGACATAAGGGGGACGGGGGGGGCACTCATGGGTACCTTAGTTTGGGATGGGGGGGGGACATGGGGACATAAGGGGGGTGGGGGGGGGTACATATGGGTCCGTTACTGTGGGCTGGGGGGGGCACATGGGGACGGGGGGACATGGGGGGGGACAGGTAGGTCCTTTACTTTGGGCTGGGGGACATGGGGGGACATGGGGACATAAGGGGGCAGGGGGGGCACTCATGGGTACCTTAGTTTGGGCTGGGGGGGGGACATGGGGACATAAGGGGGGTGTGGGGGGGTACATATGGGTCCGTTACTATGGGCTGGGGGGGGCATGGGAGGTGACATGGGGGGGGGGGGAACTAGAGTCATGGGGAGGGGGCATGTGGGTCTGTTCCTTTGGGCTGGGGGGGGGACAAAGGGGGGGACATAGAGGGGAACGTGTGGGTCTGGGGGGGGGACATGGATCCATTCCTTTGGGCTGGGGGACATGGGGGAGACACGTGGGTCTGTTCCTTTGGGCTGGGGGGGGGGCATGGAGGGTGACAGGGGGACATAGTGGGGAGGACATGGGGGGGGACACAGAGTCATGGGGGGGGGACTTGTGGGGGGGGAACATGGCAGTGGGGTGCAGCCCTGTTCTTTCCGACCCCCCCCCCCCCCCCCCCAAAATGAAGAGGAGAGGTGTGGGAGGGGGAGGGGGCAGAGTGCAGACCCACAGGGGGGTTCTGGATGGGGGGGGTGGCAGATGGATGGCTCCTCCCCCCCCCGCCCCCTTTCCAGCCCATCTCCCAATTAGTGGTAATTAATTAGCAGCTGCTCATTGAGGGAGTGGGGGTGGGGGGGGCCATATGGCACCGGGGGGGTGTCCCCCTCCCCATCCCACAGCACAGCACCTGAGTGGGCTGAGTGGGGGGGGGGGGGCACAGGTGGGGGGGGATAGTGCAGGACAGGAAGGGTCGGTGGGGGGGGGGGACAAAATGGGGCAGAATTAAATGGGGAAGGGACAGAAGTGGGACAATGGGGGCAGGGGGGGATGGGGGGATGGGGGCGTGTGGGGGGGGCAGGGGGAGATGGATGGGAAAGTGGGGACAGAAGGGGACAGGAGGGGTCACAGGGATGGGGGGGGCAGGAGGGGACACAGGGATGGGGGGGGTAGGAGGGGTCACAGGGATGGGGGGGCAGGAGGGGACACAGGGATGGGGGGGGTAGGAGGGGTCACAGGGATGGGGGGGCAGGAGGGGACACAGGGATGGGGGGGCAGGAGGGGACACAGGGATGGGGGGGGCAGGAGGGGTCACAGGGATGGGGGGGGGGCAGGAGGGGACACAGGGATGGGGGGGCAGGAGGGGACACAGGGATGGGGGGGGCAGGAGGGGTCACAGGGATGGGGGGGGGGCAGGAGGGGACACAGGGATGGGGGGGGCAGGAGGGGACACAGGGATGTCTGGCATTGTCACTGTGTTACAGGTGGTGGCAGCGGGGATGGGACATGGGGACAGGGATGGGATGGGGATGGGGACAGGAAGGGAACAGTGATGGGGACAGGAAGAAGACAGGGATGGGGATAGGGATGAGATGAATGGGACAGGGATGGGGACAGATATGGGGACAGGAAGGGGACAGGGATGGGATAGGGATGGAATGGGGATGGGGGTGGGACAGGGACGGGATTGGGATGGGGATGGGACATGAATGGGACAGGGATGGGGACAGGAAAGGGGACAGGAGTGAGGATAGGGATGGGCTGGGGATGGGATGGGATGGGACAGGGTTGGGGACAGATATGGGGACAGGCATGGGACAGGAATGGGGACAGGGGTGAGGATAGGGACGGGATGGGAACAGGGATGGGACAAGGATGGGATGGGGATGGGATGGGGACGGGGATGGGACATGGATGGGACATGAATGGAACAGGGATGGGGATAGGGATGGGGATAGGGATGGGATGGGGATGGAGATAGGGATGGGACAGGAAGGGGACAGGGATGGGGATAGGGATGGGATGGGGACGGGGATGGGGATGGGGATGGGGACAGGGATGGGACAAGGATGGGACGGGGATGGAACATGAATGGGACATGAATGTGGATAGGGATGGGGACAGGAAGGAGACAGGGATGGGATAGGGATGGGATATGAATGGGACTGGGATGGGACAGGGATGGGGACAGGGATGGGATGGGGATGGGACAGGGACGGGGACAGGAAGGGGACAAGAAGGGGGTAGTAATGGGACATGAATGGGACATGAATGGGACAGGGATGGGGACAGGGATGGGGACAGGGATGGGGACATGAATGGGGCAGGGATGGGACTGGGATGGGACAGGGATGGGACGGGGATGGGACAGGGATGGGACAGGGATGGGATGGGGATGGGTACGTGGGGCATCATGTTGCCATGGGGACACGTACCACTCTCAGTCCTTGGCCACAGGCTGCCACCCAGGGCCCGTCCCCGTCCCCATCCCCGTCCCTATGGCCGCACCGTCCTGCCGGGCCCTACTGGCCGCCTGCCTGGCGCTGGCGCTGGGGACAGCGGGTGAGCGGGGACATGGGGAACTGGGAGCTGAAGGGATGGGGACCCCAAGAAATGGGGCCATTGGGGTGGGGACATTGGGATGGGGACATTGGGATGGGGACCTCAAGAAATGGGGACATTGGGGTGGGGACATTGGGATGGGGACCCCAAGAAATGGAGCCATTGGGGTGGGGACTGTAAGAGGTGGGAGCCTGAGAAATTGGAGCCTGAAGGGATGGGGACCCCAAGAAATGGGGACATTGGGATGGGGACATTGGGATGGGGCCATTGGGGTGGGGACATTGGGATGGGGACATTGGGATGGGGCCATTGGGGTGGGGACATTGGGATGGGGACCCCAAGAAATGGGGCCATTGGGGTGGGGACATTGGGATGGGGCCATTGGGGTGGGGACATTGGGATGGGGACCCCAAGAAATGGGGACATTGGGATGGGGACGTTGGGATGGAGAACTCGAGAACTGGGGACACTGAGGATGGGGACCCCAAGAAATGGGGACTGTAAGGGATGGGGACCCCAAGAAATGGGGACATTGGGGTGGGGACATTGGGGTGGGGACATTGAGGTGGGGACATTGGGATGGGGACCTCAAGAAATGGGGACATTGGGATGGAGACCCCAAGAATTGGACCATTGGGGTGGGGACATTGGGATGGGGACCTCAAGAAATGGGGACATTGGGATGGAGACCCCAAGAATTGGACCATTGGAATGGGGACTGTAAGAGATGGGGAACCCAAGAAATTGGGGCCTGAAGGGATGGGGACCCTGAGAAGTGGGGACATTGGTTGGGGACGTTGGGGTGGGGACATGGGGACCCCAATGGCTGGGGATGTTGGTGCAGAGATGGGGACGTGGCATTCGGGGTGGTTGGGGACACTGGGATGGAGATGGGATCCCAGTGGTTGCGGACATTGGGGTGGGGACATGGGGACCCCAATAGTTGGGGATGTTGGTGTGGACATGGAGACCCCCGTGGTTGGGGATGTTGGGGTAGAAAGATGGAGACCCCCATGGTTGGGGACATTGTGATGGGGACATGGGGACCCCAGTGGTTGGGGATGTTGGGGTAGAAAGATGGAGACCCCCATGGTTGGGGACATTGGGATGGGGACATGGGGACCCCAGTGGTTGGGGATGTTGGTGTGGAGATGGGGATGTGGGGACCCCAGTGGTTGGGGACACTGGGATGGAGATGGGATCCCAATGGCTGGGGACACTGAGGTGGGACCCCAGTGGTTGGGGATGTTGGGGTGGGGACATGGGGATCCAATGGTTGGGGATGTCGGGGTGGACATGGGGACATGGGGATTCCAATCCCAGGGGACGTCAGGGTGGAGATGAGGACGTGGAGACCCCAATGGTTGGGGATGTTGGGATGGAGAAGGGATCCCAGTGGTTGGAGATGCTGGGATGGAGGGATGGGGACCCCAATGGTTGGGGATGATGGAGTGGGGACATGGAGATCCCAATGGTTGGGGATGTTGGGGTGGAGGGATGGGGATCCCAATGGTTGGGGATGTTGGGATGGAGGGATGGGGACCCCAATGGTTGGGGATGTTGGGATGGAGGGATGGGGATCCCAATGGTTGGGGATGTTGGGATGGAGGGATGGGGATCCCAATGGTTGGGGATGTTGGGATGGAGGGATGGGGATCCCAATGGTTGGGGATGATGGAGTGGGGACATGGAGATCCCAATGGTTGGGGATGTTGGGATGGAGATGGGGATGTGGTGTCCCCCTTGGTTGGGGACATTGGGATGGAGATGGGATCCCAGTGACTGGGGACACTGGGGTGGGGACATGGGGACCCCAATGGTTTGGGATGCTGGGATGGAGAAGGGATCCCAATGGTTGGGGATGTTGGTGTGGAGATTGGGACATGGTGTCTCCAATGGTTGGGGGACATTGGGATGGAGATGGGATCCCAATGGTTGCGGACATTGGGGTGGGGACATGGAGACCCCAATGGTTGGGGGTGTTGGGATGGAGGGATGGGGATCCCAATGTTTTGGGATGTTGGGATGGAGGGATGGGGATCCCAATGGTTGGGGACGTTGGGATGGAGGGATGGGGACCCCAATGTTTTGGGATGTTGGGATGGAGAAGGGATCCCAATGGTTGGGGATGTTGGGATGGAGGGATGGGGATCCCAGTGGTTGGGGACGTTGGGATGGAGGGATGGGGATCCCAATGGTTGGGGGTGTTGGAATGGAGGGATGGGGATCCCAGTGGTTGGGGATGTTGGGATGGAGAAGGGATCCCAATGGCTGGGGATGTTGGAATGGAGGGATGGGGATCCCAATGGTTGGGGATGTTGGGATGGAGAAGGGATCCCAATTGTTGGGGACGTTGGGATGGAGGGATGGGGACCCCAATGGTTGGGGATGATGGAGTGGAGAAGGGATCCCAATGGTTGGGGATGTTGGGATGGAGGGATGGGGATCCCAATGGTTGGGGATGATGGAGTGGGGACATGGAGATCCCAATGGTTGGGGATGTTGGGTTGGAGATGGGGATGTGGTGTCCCCCTTGGTTGGGGACATTGGGATGGAGATGGGATCCCAGTGACTGGGGACACTGGGGTGGGGACATGGGGACCCCAATGGTTTGGGATGCTGGGATGGAGAAGGGATCCCAATGGTTGGGGATGTTGGTGTGGAGATTGGGACATGGTGTCTCCAATGGTTGGGGGACATTGGTATGGAGATGGGATCCCAATGGTTGCGGACATTGGGGTGGGGACATGGAGACCCCAATGGTTGGGGGTGTTGGGATGGAGGGATGGGGATCCCAATGTTTTGGGATGTTGGGATGGAGGGATGGGGATCCCAATGGTTGGGGACGTTGGGATGGAGGGATGGGGACCCCAATGTTTTGGGATGTTGGGATGGAGAAGGGATCCCAATGGTTGGGGATGTTGGGATGGAGGGATGGGGATCCCAGTGGTTGGGGACGTTGGGATGGAGGGATGGGGATCCCAATGGTTGGGGGTGTTGGAATGGAGGGATGGGGATCCCAGTGGTTGGGGATGTTGGGATGGAGAAGGGATCCCAATGGCTGGGGATGTTGGAATGGAGGGATGGGGATCCCAATGGTTGGGGATGTTGGGATGGAGAAGGGATCCCAATTGTTGGGGACGTTGGGATGGAGGGATGGGGACCCCAATGGTTGGGGATGATGGAGTGGAGAAGGGATCCCAATGGTTGGGGATGTTGGGATGGAGGGATGGGGATCCCAATGGTTGGGGATGATGGAGTGGGGACATGGAGATCCCAATGGTTGGGGATGTTGGGTTGGAGATGGGGATGTGGTGTCCCCCTTGGTTGGGGACATTGGGATGGAGATGGGATCCCAGTGACTGGGGACACTGGGGTGGGGACATGGGGACCCCAATGGTTTGGGATGCTGGGATGGAGAAGGGATCCCAATGGTTGGGGATGTTGGTGTGGAGATTGGGACATGGTGTCTCCAATGGTTGGGGGACATTGGTATGGAGATGGGATCCCAATGGTTGCAGACATTGGGGTGGGGACATGGAGACCCCAATGGTTGGGGGTGTTGGGATGGAGGGATGGGGACCCCAATGTTTTGGGATGTTGGGATGGAGAAGGGATCCCAATGGTTGGGGATGTTGGGATGGAGAAGGGATCCCAATGGCTGGGGATGTTGGGATGGAGAAGGGATCCCAATGGTTGGGGATGTTGGGATGGAGGGATGGGGATCCCAATGGTTGGGGATGTTGGGGTGGGGACATGGGGATCCAATGGTTGGGGATGTTGGGGTAGGCATGGAGACCCCCATGGTTAGGGATGTTGGGATGGAGGGATGGGGATCCCAATGGTTGGGGATGTTGGGGTGGAAATGGGGACATTGGGGATATCGATCCCAGGGGACATCAGGGTGGAGATGAGGACATGGAGACCCCAATGGTCGGGGATGTTGGTGTGGAGATGGGGACCCCAATGGTTGGGGACATTGGGATGGGGACCCCAGTGGTTCGGGATGTTGGGTTGGAAATGAGGATGTGGTGTCCCCAGTGGTTGGGGACATTGGGGTGGAGATGGGATCCCAGAGGTTGGGGACATTGGAGTGGGGACATGGAGACCCCCATAGTTGGGAATGTTGGGGTAGGAAGATGGGGACCCCAGTGGTTGGAGACTTTGGGGTGGGGATATGAAGGCCCCAATGGTTGGGGATGTCGGTGTGGACATGGGGACCTCAGTGGTTGGGGATGTTGGGGTGGAGATGGGGAGGTGGGGACCCCTCTGCTGGGGACTCGGGTCCCCCCGTTGCGGTCAGTGACTCTGGGCGCAGCGCGGGACGAGGGCTGCGCGGCCTTTGGGAACGTGTTCACCGAGGTGACGGAGAACAGCCCCCACGGCACCATGGTGGCTCGGCTGCCCGCAGGGGGGGGGGCAGGGGGGGCCGCGCTGCAGCTCTGCCTGGAGGGCGCCGACGCCGCCTGGTTCTACCTGGATGGGAGCAGCATGAGGCTCAACGCATCCAACGGCCGCAGCCTGGACCGCGAGGTGGGGGCAGCCCCCGAGACACCCCATAGATGGCCCATGTCAGACCTATGTACAGCCTGCAGTTATCCCATATCCAGCCTATATCCGCCCTACAGTCATCCCATATCCAGCCTATATCCGCCCTACAGTCATCCCATATCCAGCCTATATCCGCCCTACAGTCATCCCATATCCAGCCTATATCCGCCCTACAGTCACCCCATATCCAGCCTGTATCCGCCCTACAGTCATCCCATATCCAGCCTGTATCCGCCCTACAGTCACCCCATATCCAGCCTATATCCACCCTACAGTCATCCCATATCCAGTCTATATCCGCCCTACAGTCATCCCATATCCAGTCTATATCCGCCCTACAGTCATCCCATATCCAGCCTATATCCGCCCTACAGTCATCCCATATCCAGCCTATATCCGCCCTACAGTCATCCCATATCCAGCCTATATCCGCCCTACAGTCATCCCATATCCAGCCTATATCCGCCCTAGTCATCCCATATCCAGCCTATATCCGCCCTACAGTCATCCCATATCCAGCCTATATCCGCCCTACAGTCATCCCATATCCAGCCTATATCCGCCCTACAGTCATCCCATATCCAGCCTATATCCGCCCTACAGTCATCCCATATCCAGCCTATATCCGCCCTACAGTCATCCCATATCCAGCCTGTATCCGCCCTACAGTCATCCCATATCCAGCCTACACCCCCCCCTACAGTCATCCCATATCCAGCCTATATCCGCCCTACAGTCATCCCATATCCAGCCTATATCCGCCCTACAGTCATCCCATATCCAGCCTATATCCGCCCTACAGTCATCCCATATCCAGCCTATATCTGCCCTACAGTCATCCCATATCCAGCCTATATCTGCCCTACAGTCATCCCATATCCAGCCTATATCCATCTTACAGTCATCCCATATCCAGCCTATATCCGCCCTACAGTCATCCCATATCCAGCCTATATCCATCTTACAGTCATCCCATATCCAGCCTATATCCGCCCTACAGTCATCCCATATCCAGCCTACACCCCCCCTACAGTCATCCCATATCCAGCCTACACCCCCCCTACAGTCATCCCATATCCATCTCATATCCATCCCACATCCATCTGATATTGTATCCATCCTACATCCATTCCATCTTATATCTATCCTACATCCATCCCATCTCATATCTATTCTACATTCATCCTACATTATATCCATCCTACATCCATCCTACATCCATCCCACATCCATCCCATGTAGATCCCACATCCATCCCATATCCACCCTATATCCATCCCACATCCATCCTATATTCATCCCTCATCCATCCCACATCCATTCTCTATCCATCCCACATCCATTCTACATCCATCCCACATCCATCCTGTATCTATCCTATTTCCATCCTATATCCATCCCATCCCATGTCCATCCCATGCCCATCCCTTCTCTAGTCCATGTCCATCCCATATTCATCCCATGTCCATCCCTTCCCCAATCTATGTCCATCCCATGTCCATCCTGTGTCCATCCTGTATCCATCCCATGTCCATCCTGTATCCATCCCGTGTCCATCCTGTATCCATCCCATGTCCATCCTGTATCCATGCTGTATCCATCCTGTATCCATCCCATGTCCATCCTGTATCCATGCTGTATCCATCCTGTATCCATCCCATGTCCATCCTGTATCCATCCCATATTCATCCCATGTCCATCCCTTCCCCAGTCTATGTCCATCCCGTGTCCATCCTGTATCCATCCCGTGTCCATCCTGTATCCATCCCATGTCCATCCTGTATCCATGCTGTATCCATCCTGTATCCATCCCATGTCCATCCTGTATCCATGCTGTATCCATCCTGTATCCATCCCATGTCCATCCTGTATCCATCCCATATTCATCCCATGTCCATCCCTTCCCCAGTCTATGTCCATCCCGTGTCCATCCTGTATCCATCCCATGTCCATCCTGTATCCATCCCATGTCTATCCCGTGTCCATCCTGTATCCATCCCGTGTCCATCCCGTGTCCATCCTGTATCCATCCCGTGTCCATCCCGTGTCCATCCTGTATCCATCCCATGTCCATCCCGTGTCCATCCTGTATCCATCCCGTGTCCATCCTGTATCCATCCCGTGTCCATCCTGTATCCATCCCGTATTCATCCCATGTCCATCCCTTCCCCAGTCTATGTCCATCCCATGTCCATCCTGTATCCATCCCATGTCCATCCTGTATCCATCCCATGTCCATCCCATGTCCATCCTGTATCCATCCCATGTCCATCCTGTGTCCATCCTGTATCCATCCCATGTCCATCCTGTATCCATCCTGTATCCATCCCATGTCCATCTTGTATCCATCCCATGTCCATCCCGTGTCCATCCTGTATCCATCCCATGTCCATCCTGTGTCCATCCCATGTCCATCCTGTATCCATCCCGTGTCCAACTCTTCCCCAGTCTGTGTCCATCCCATGTCCATCCCATCCCATCCCCATGGTGTCCCCATCCCCATGGTGTCCCCATAGTGCCCTCATGGTGTCCCCATAGTGCCCTCATGGTGTCCCTTTGCCCCACAGGAGCTGGAGTCCCCGGTGCTGATGGTGTCCCTGATCTGCGCTGAGGACGGCTCTGCTCCGGTACAGCACGTGTCCTTTGGGCACAACCAATGTGCCCGTCACCCCCTGTCCCCAATGTCACCCCATGTCCCCAGTGTCACCCCCTGTCCCCAATGTCACTGTGTCCCCATGTCACCCTTTGTCCCCAATGTCACCCCATGTCCCCAGTGTCACCCCCTGCCCCCACATCACCCCGTGTCCCCACAGGTGGAGTACCGGGTGATCGTGCAGGTCCTCAATGAGAATGACAACCGACCGCGCTTCCATGGGGACCCCGTCCTGACCCACAACGTCAGCGAGGTGATGGGGGCGGCCGTGGGGATGGGGGGAAGTGGGGACAGGATGGACATGGGCACAGGGTGGACAGGGGGACGGGAAGGATAGGGGGACAGGGTGGACATGGGGACATGATGGACATGGGGACATGATGGACATGGGGACAGGATGAACATGGGGACATGATGGACATGGGGACAGGATGAACATGGGGACATGATGGACATGGGGACAGGATGGACATGGGGACGTGATGGACATGGGGACGTGATGGACATGGGGACAGGGTGGATGTGGGGACAGGGTGGACATGGGGACAGGATGGACATGGGGACAGGATGGACAGGGGGACGAGATGGACATGGGGACAGGGTGGACATGGGGACAGGGTGGGCAGGGGGACAGGATGGACATGGGGACTGGATGGACATGGGGACGGGATGGGTGTGGGGACAGGATGGACATGGGACAGGATGGACATGGGGACAGGATGGACATGGAGACAGGGTGGACATGGGGACAGGATGGACATGGGGACAGGGTGGACAGGGGGACAGGATGGACATGGAGACAGGGTGGACATGGGGAGAGGATGGACATGGAGACAGGGTGGGCGTGGGGACAGGGTGGATATGGGGACAGGATGGACATGGGACAGGATGGATATGGGGAGAGGATGGACATGGGGACAGGATGGACATGGAGACAGGGTGGACATGGGGACAGGGTGGACATGGGGACAAGGTGGACATGGGGACAGGATGGACATGGAGACAGGGTGGACATGGGGACAGGATGGACATGGGACAGGATGGACATGGGACAGGATGGACAGGGGGACAGGATGGACATGGGACAGGGTGGACATGGGGACAGGATGGACAGGGGGACTGGATGGACAGGGGGACAGGGTGGACATGGGACAGGGTGGACATGGGACAGGATGGACATGGGACAGGATGGACATGGGACAGGGTGGACATGGGACAGGATGGACATGGGGACAGGATGGACATGGGGACAGGGTGGACATGGGACAGGGTGGACATGGGACAGGGTGGACATGGGGACAGGATGGACATGGGGACAGGATGGACGGGGACAGGGTGGACGTGGGGACAGGATGGACGGGGACAGGGTGGACGTGGGGACAGGATGGACATGGGGACAGGATGGACATGGGGACAGGATGGACGTGGGGACAGGGTGGATGTGGGACAGGATGGACATGGGGACAGGATGGACATGGGGACAGGGTGGACATGGGGACAGGATGGACATGGGACAGGATGGACATGGGGACAGGGTGGACATAGGACAAGATGGGCAGGGGGACGTGATGGACATGGGGACAGGATGGATAGGGGGACAGGATGGACATGGGGACAGGGTGGACATGGGACAGGATGGACATGGGGGCAGGATGGACATGGGACAGGATGGACATGGGACAGGATGGACATGGGGACAGGATGGACATGGGACAGGATGGACATGGGACAGGATGGACATGGGGACAGGATGGACATGGGACAGGATGGACAGGGGGACAGGATGGACATGGGGACAGGGTGGACATGGGGACAGGGTGGACATGGGACAGGATGGACATGGGGGCAGGATGGACATGGGACAGGATGGACATGGGGACAGGATGGACATGGGGACAGGATGGACATGGGACAGGATGGACATGGGGACAGGATGGACATGGGGCAGGATGGACATGGGACAGGGTGGACATGGGGACAGGGTGGACATTGGGACAGGATGGACATGGGGACAGGATGGACATGGGGACAGGATGGACATGGGACAGGATGGACATGGGACAGGATGGGCATGGGGACAGGGTGGACATGGGGACAGGATGGACATGGGGACAGGGTGGACGTGGGGACAGGGTGGACATGGGACAGGATGGACATGGGACAGGATGGACATGGGGACAGGATGGACATGGGACAGGATGGACATGGGACAGGATGGACATGGGGACAGGATGGACAGGGGGACAGGGTGGACATGGGGACAGGATGGACATGGGGACAGGGTGGACATGGGACAGGATGGACATGGGACAGGATGGACATGGGACAGAGTGGACATGGGAACGGGATGGACATGGGGACAGGGTGGACATGGGGACAGGGTGGACATGGGGACAGGGTGGACATGGGACAGGATGGACATGGGGACATGATGGACATGGGACAGGATGGGCATGGGGACAGGGTGGACATGGGGACAGGATGGACATGGGGACAGGGTGGACATGGGACAGGATGGACATGGGACAGGATGGACATGGGACAGAGTGGACATGGGAACGGGATGGACATGGGGACAGGGTGGACATGGGGACAGGATGGACATGGGGACAGGATGGACATGGGGACAGGGTGGACATGGAGCCAATGGTGGGGACAGGGATGGCCATAGAAATGGTGATGGGGTGTCCATGAGGACGTGGATGGGCATCGGAATGGGGACAGGTGGGGACAGGGACTGCTGTGGGAAGAGGGCTGTCCATAGGGATGGGGACAGAGCTGGGGACACGGATGGCCCTGGGGACTGGGGTGGGACTGGGGACAAGAGTCCAGGTCTGGGGACACCCAGATGGGATTGGGGTCATATGTCCATGTTTGGGGACACATGGCTGGGTCTGGGGACACATGGCCATATTTGGGGACAATTGGCTGGGTTTGGGGACACCAAGATGGGATTGGGGTCTCATGGCTGGGGCTGGGGACATATTACTGGGTCTGGGGGCACCAAGATGGATCTGGGGACACATGGCTGGGTTTGGGGTCTCATGGCTGGGTTTGGGGACACCAAGATGGGATTGGGGACCAGTGGCTGAGTCTGGGGACACCCAGATGGGACTGGGAACACGAGGCTGTTTTTGGGGACACCAGGATGGGATTGGGGACACATGGCTGGGTATGGGGACACCAGGATGGGATTGGGGACACATGGCTGGGTATGGGGACACCCAGATGGGATTGGGGACACATGGCTGGGTATGGGGACACCAGGATGGGATTGGGGACACATGGCTGGGTATGGGGACACCAGGATGGGATTGGGGACACATGTCCAGATTTGAGGACATATTACTGGGTTTGAGGACATCCAGATGGGATTGTGGACACCCGGACGTGTTTGGGGACACATGGCTGGGTATGGGGACACCCATATGGGATTGGGGACACATGGCTGGGTATGGGGATACCCAGATGGGTTTGGGGTCTCATGGCTGGGTTTGGGGACCCCCATATGGGATTGGGGACACCCCCACGGCCGTGTTTGGGGTGACACGTGTGTGTGCCCCGTGTCCAGCTGGTGGCGGTGCACTCGGTGGTGTTCAGCACACAGGCGGAGGACGCGGACGGCGACACGTTGATGTACGTCATCGACGCCACCTCGGTGGGTGCTGGGAGAGGGGAGGGGACAAGGGGGACACAATGGGGCCGGGTGGATGGGGTGGTGCTGAGGTGTCCCCTTGTTGTCCCCCCATTGTCCCCCTGTTGTCCCCTTGTTGTCCCCTTGTTGTCCCCCCATTGTCCCCCTGTTGTCCCCTTGTTGTCCCCTTGTTGTCCCCTTGTTGTCCCCCTGTTGTCCCCATGTTGTCCCCTTGTTGTCCCCCTATTGTCCCCCTGTTGTCCTCCTGTTGTCCCCATGTTGTCCCCCTATTGTCCCCATGTTGTCCCCCTATCGTCCCCCCATTGTCCTCCTGTTGTCCTCCTGTTGTCCCCATGTTGTCCCCTTGTTGTCCCCATGTTGTCCCCCTGTTGTCCCCTTGTTGTCCCCCCATTGTCCCCCTATTGTTCCCCTGTTGTCCCCTTGTTGTCCCCATGTTGTCCCCCTATTGTTCCCCTGTTGTCCCCTTGTTGTCCCCATGTTGTCCCCCTATTGTTCCCCTGTTGTCCCCTTGTTGTCCCCATGTTGTCCCCCCATTGTCCCCCTGTTGTCCTCCTGTTGTCCCCCTGTTGTCCCCCTGTTGTCCCCATGTTGTCCCTATTGTGTCCCCATATTGTCCCCATGTTGTCCCCATTGTGTCCCCCTGTTGTCCCCATGTCGTCCCCATGTTGTCCCCTTGTTGTCCCCCTGTTGTCCTCCTGTTGTCCCCTTGTTGTCCCCTTGTTGTCCCCATGTTGTCCCCCCATTGTCCCCCTATTGTTCCCCTGTTGTCCTCCTGTTGTCCCCATGCTGTCCCCCTATTGTCCCCCTGTTGTCCCCATGTTATCCCCATACTGTCCCCCTGTTGTCCCCCTATTGTCCCCCTGTTGTCCCCCTATTGTCCCCCTGTTGTCCCCCTGTTGTCCCCCTGTTGTCCCCCTGTTGTCCTCCTGTTGTCCCCATGCTGTCCCCCTATTGTCCCCCTGTTGTCCCCCCATTGTCCCCCCATTGTCCCCCTATTGTCCCCCTATTGTCCCCCTGTTGTCCTCCTGTTGTCCCCTTGCTGTCCCCATGTTGTCCCCCCATTGTCCCCCTATTGTCCCCCTGTTGTCCTCCTGTTGTCCCCTTGTTGTCCCCCTATTGTCCCTGTTGTCCCCCCATTGTCCCCCTATATTCCCCCTGTTGTCCGCAGCCCGACGCTCGCTTCTTCCGCATCGACCTCCCCAACAGTGGCCGCGTGGTGCTGGCACGTCCCCTGGACTTCGAGAGCCGGCGCAGCCTGGAGGTGGTGGTGACGGCTGTGGTGAGGACACAGCGTGTCCCCTATGTGTCCCCAGAGCATCCCCAATGGGACCCCAAAGCATCCCCAATGGGACCCCAATGGGACCCCAAAGCATCCCCAATGGGATCCCAATGGGACCCCAAAGCATCCCCAGTGTGACCCCAATGGGACCCCAAAGCATCCCCAATGTGAACCCAAAGCATCCCCAATGGGACCCCAATGGGACCCCAAATCATCCCCAATGGGACCCCAATGGGACCCCAAATAATCTCCAATGGGACCCCAATGAGACCCCAAAGCATCTTCAATGGGACCCCAATGGGACCCCAAATCATCTCCAATGGGACCCCAATGGGACCCCAAATCATCTCCAATGGGACCCCAATGGGACCCCAAAGCATCCCCAGTGTGACCCCAATGGGACCCCAGAGCATCCCCAATGGGACCCCAAATCATCTCCAATGGGACCCCAATGGGACCCCAAAGCATCCCCAGTGTGACCCCAATGGGATCCCAAATCATCCCCAATGGGACCCCAATAGGACCCCAAAGCATCTCCAATGGGACCCCAATGGGACCCCAAAGCATCCCCAGTGTGACCCCAATGGGACCCCAAAGCATCCCCAATGGGACCCCAATGGGATCCCAAAGCATCCCCAATGGGACCCCAATAGGACCCCAAAGCATCTCCAATGGGACCCCAATGGGACCCCAAAGCATCCCCAAAGTGCCCCCAACGTGTCCCCAGCGTGTCCTCAATGTGACCCCAGTGTGTCCCCACCATGTCCCCAAAGTGTCCCCACCATGGCCCCATATCCCCACCCCATATCCCATATCCCCCTATATCCCATATCCCCATCCCCCATAATCCCATATCCCCCTATATCCCATATCCCCATCCCCCATAATCCCATATCCCCATCCCGTATCCCCATATCCCCATCCCATATCCCCATCCCCCATAATCCCATATCCCCATCTCATATCCCCGTATCCCCATCCCCCATGTCCCCACCCCATATCCCCATCCCCCTATATCCCATATCCCCATATCCCATATCCCCATCCCCCATATCCCATATCCCCATCCCCCTATATCCCATATCCCCATATCCCATATCCCCATCCCCCTATATCCCATATCCCCATATCCCATATCCCCATCCCCCTATATCCCATATCCCCATATCCCATATCCCCATCCCCCTATATCCCATATCCCCATATCCCCATCCCCCTATATCCCATATCCCATATCCCATATCCCCATCCCCCTATATCCCATATCCCCATATCCCATATCCCCATCCCCCTATATCCCATATCCCCATATCCCCATATCCCCATCCCCCTATATCCCATATCCCATATCCCATATCCCCATCCCCCTATATCCCATATCCCCATATCCCATATCCCCATCCCCCTATATCCCATATCCCCATATCCCCATATCCCCATCCCCCTATATCCCATATCCCATATCCCATATCCCCATCCCATACCCTCATCCCCCATATCCCCATTCCCCATCCCCTATATCTCCACCCCATATCCCCATCCCCCATATCCCCACCCTATATTTCCATATCCCATATCCTCACCCCATATCCCATATCCCCATATCCCCACCCTATATTTCCATATCCCCATATCCCATAGCCCCATATCCCATAGCCCCATATCCCATATCCGCACCCCATACCCCCATCCCCCACCCCACACCCCACATCCCCCCCCTCCCCAATCCCATTCTCGTTAGACGCTCCCCACTAATTGGGGGTGACATGATCCCATCAGCGCCCCACACCTGGCCTCAATCCGTGCATTAATTACACTAATTACAGCCCCCCCCCCAACCACCTGGGGGAACCTGCAGAGCGGGGGAGGGGCGGCCCATAGGGACTGGGGGAGGGGAACTGCTCTATGGGGTCACTGCACTATAGGGTCACTGCTCTATGGAAGCTCTATGGGGTCACTGCTCTATGGGATCTCTATGGGGTCTCTGTGCTATGGGGTCACTGCTCTATGGGAGCTCTATGGGGTCTCAGTGCTATGGGGTCTCTACTCTATGGGATCTCTATGGGATCACTGCTCTATGGGGTCACTGCTCTATGGGGTCTCTGCTCTATGGGGTCACTGCTCTATGGGGTCACTGATCTATGGGGTCTCTGCTCTATGGGGTCACTGCTCTATGGGGTCTCTGCTCTATGGGGTCTCTGCTCTATGGGGTCACTGATCTATGGGGTCTCTGCTCTATGGGGTCACTGATCTATGGGGTCTCTGCTCTATGGGGTCACTGCTCCATGGGGTCTCTGCTCTATGGGGTCACTGATCTATGGGGTCTCTGCTCTATGGGGTCTCTGCTCTATGGGGTCACTGCTCTATGGGGTCTCTGCTCTATGGGGTCACTGCTCTATGGGGTCTCTGCTCTATGGGGTCTCTGCTCTATGGGGTCACTGCTCTATGGGATCACTGCTCTATGGGGTCTCTGCTCTATGGGGTCTCTGCTCTATGGGGTCTCTGCTCTATGGGGTCACTGCACCATAGGGTCACTGCTCTATGGGGTCACTGCACCATAGGGTCACTGCTCTATGGGGTCTCTGCTCTATGGGGTCACTGCTCTATGGGGTCTCTGCTCTATGGGGTCACTGCTCTATGGGGTCTCTGCTCTATTGGGTCACTGCTCTATGGGGTCTCTGCTCTATGGGGTCACTGCTCTATGGGGTCTCCGCTCTATGGGGTCACTGCTCTATGGGGTCTCTGCTCTATGGGGTCACTGCTCTATGGGGTCTCCGCTCTATGGGGTCACTGCTCTATGGGGTCTCTGCTCTATGGGGTCACTGCTCTATGGGGTCTCTGCTCTATGGTTTCTCTGCTCTATGGGGCCCTGCTCTATGGGGTCTCAGTGCTATGGGGTCACTGCTCTATGGGTCACTGCTCTATGGGGTCTCTGCTCTATGGGGTCACTGATCTATGGGGTCTCTGCTCTATTGGGTCACTGCTCTATGGGGTCTCTGCTCTATGGGGTCTCTGCTCTATGGGGTCACTGCTTTATGGGGCCTCTATGAGGTCACTGCTCTATGGGGTCTCTGCTCTATGGGGTCACTGCTCTATGGGGTCTCTGCTCTATGGGGTCTCTGCTCTATGGGGTCACTGCTTTATGGGGCCTCTATGAGGTCACTGCTCTATGGGGTCTCTGCTCTATGGGGTCACTGCTCTATGGGGTCTCTGCTCTATGGGGTCACTGATCTATGGGGTCTCTGCTCTATGGGGTCTCTGCTCTATGGGGTCACTGCTCTATGGGGTCTCTGCTCTATGGGGTCACTGCTCTATGGGGTCTCTGCTCTATGGGGTCACTGATCTATGGGGTCTCTGCTCTATGGGGTCTCTGCTCTATGGGGTCACTGCTCTATGGGGTCTCTGCTCTATGGGGTCACTGCTTTATGGGGTCTCCAAATGCTGCCCCAATGCCACCTCTTGCTGTCCCCAGTGCCGCCCCATTGCCACTTCCTGATGTCCCTAATGGCGCCCCAAAGCTGCCCAATGTGTCCCCAATGGCACCCCAAAGCCCACCCCCCAGTGCTGTCCCTAAAGCCTCCCCAAAGTGCCCCAAAGCCACCCCAATGTCTCTCCAATGGCGCCCCAATGGGCCCCCCCTGTGCTGCCCCCCAATCTTCCCCATGGCGCCCCAAAGCCACCCCAATGGGTCCCCAATGGTGCCCCGAAGCCCCCCCCCCAATGCTGTCCTTAAAGCCACCCCAATGGCACCCCAAAGCCCCCCAGTGGGTCCCCAATGGCACCCCAAAGTCCCCCCGTGCTGCCCCCAAAGCCCCCCCAATGGCTCCCCAATGGTGCCCCATAGCCACCCCATAATGCTGTCCCCAAAGCCCCCCCAATGGGTCCCCAAAGCCGCCCAATGGTGCCCCAAATCCACCCCAATGGGCCCCCAGTGGCACCCCAAAGGTGCCCTAAAGCCACCCCAAAGCCCCCCCTCAATGCTGTCCTTAAAGCCTCCCCAGTGGGTCCCCAATGGCGTCCCAAAGCCCACCCATCAATGGCACCCCAAAGCCACCCCAATGGGTCCCCAATGGAGCCCCATAGCCCCCCAATGCTGTCCCCAAAGCCACCCCAATGGGTCCCCAATGGAGCCCCATAGCCCCCCCAATGCTGTCCCCAAAGCCACCCCAATGGGTCCCCAATGGCACCCCAATGGGTCCCCAATGGCACCCCAATGCTGTCCTTAAAGCCACCCCAAAGGTGCCCCAAAGCCACCACAATGGGTCCCCAAAGGTGCCCCAAAAGTGCCCTAAAGCCACCCCAATGGCTCCCCCCAATGGCTCCCCAAAGCCCCCCAGTGCTGTCCTTAAAGCCACCCCAATGGGTTCCCAATGGCATTCCAAAGCCCCCCGCATTGGCACCCCAAAGCCCCCCCTGTGCTGCCCCCAATTTATCCCATGGCGCCCCAATGCTGTCCTTAAAGCCAACCCTAAAGCCACCCCAATGGCACCCCAAAGCTACCCCCGAAAGCCTCCCCAAATGGGTCCCCAATGGTGCCCCAAAGCCCCCAATGCTGTCCCCAATCCACCCCATGGCGCCCCCAAAGCCACCCCAATGCTGTCCTTAAAGCCACCCCAATGGTGCCCCAAAGCCACCACAATGGGTCCCCAATGGGTCCCCAAGTCCCCCCCCAACGCTGTCCTTGAAGCCACCCCAATGGTGCCCTATAGCCACCCCAATGGGTCCCCAACGGAGCCCCAAAAGTGCCCTAAAGCCACCCCAATGCTGCCCCCAAAGCCACCCCCAAACCCCCCCCGTGCTGCCCCCAAAGCCCCCCCAATGGCTCTCCAATGGTGCCCCATAGCCCACCCCACAATGCTGTCCCCAAAACCACCCCAATGGGTCCCCAATGGCACCCCAAAGGTGCCCTAAAGCCACCCCAAAGCCCCCCCTCCATGCTGTCCTTAAAGCCTCCCCAGTGGGTCCCCAATGGCGTCCCAAAGCCCACCCATCAATGGCACCCCAAAGCCACCCCAATGGGTCCCCAATGGAGCCCCATAGCCTCCCCAATGCTGTCCCCAAAGCCACCCCAATGGGTCCCCAATGGAGCCCCATAGCCCCCCCAATGCTGTCCCCAAAGCCGCCCCAATGTGTCCCCAATGGCACCCCAAAGCCCCCCCCATAAAGCCGCCCCAACGACACCCCAAAGCCGCCCAATGGGTTCCCACTGGCATCCCAAAGCCCCCCCCCGTGCTGCCCCCAATCCGCCCCATGGCGCCCCAAAGCCACCCCAATGCTGTCCTTAAAGCCAACCCTAAAGCTGCCCCAAAGGTGCCCTAAAACCCCCCAATGGGTCCCCAATAGTGCCCCATATCCCATCCCCTAATGCTGTCCTTAAAGCCACCCCAACGACGCCCCAAGCCACCCCAAGCCCAATGGCACCCCAAAGCCCCCCCCAAAGCCGCCCCAAAGGTGCTGCAAAGCCACCCCAATGGTGCCCTAAAGCTGCCCCAATGGGTCCCCAATGGCATCCCAAAGCCCAGCCCCCAATGGTGCCCTAAAGCCCACCCCAATGGCACCTGAAAGCCCCCCTAATGCTGTCCCCAAAGCCACCCCAACGGTGCCCTAAAGCCCCCCCAATGCTGTCCTTAAAGCCGACCCTAAAACTGCCCCAATGGCCCCCAAAGCCACCCCATAGGTCTCAATGGTGCCCCAAAGCCCCCCCAACGCTGTCCTTAAGCCGCCCCAATGGTACCCCAAAGCCCCCCCCTCAGTGCTGTCCCCAAAGCCGCCCCAATGGTGCCCTAAATCCACCCCAATGCTGTCCTTAAAGCCGCCCCCAAAGCAACTCCAATGGGTCCCCAATGGCGTCCCATAGCCCATCCCCCAATGCTGTCCCCAAAGTCACCCCAATGGGTCTCCAATGGCGCCCCATACCCCCCCCCCAAATGCTGTCCTTAAAGCCACCCCAATGGTGCCCCAAAGCCCCCCCCTCAGTGCTGTCCCCAAAGCCCCCCCATTGACTCCCCAAAGCCCCCCTGTGCTGCCCCCAAAGCCCACCATGTGCTGCCCCCAAAGCCGCCCCAAAGGTGCCCCAAACCACCCCAATGGGTCCCCAATGGCATCCCATAGCCCATCCCCCAATGCTGCCCCCAAACCACCCCAATGGGT
>NW_028189040.1:0-135262 GCF_054131305.1 Coturnix japonica | reverse complement strand
TGACGTCACTTCCGGGTTTGGTGACCTCACTTCCGGGTGTGGTGACCTCACTTCCGGGTTTGCTGACCTCACTTCCGGGTGTGGTGACGTCACTTCCGGGTTTGGTGACCTCACTTCCGGGTGTGGTGACCTCACTTCCGGGTTTGCTGACCTCACTTCCGCGTGTGGTGACCTCACTTCCGGGTGTGGTGACCTCACTTCCGGGTTTGCTGACCTCACTTCCGGGTTTGCTGAAGTCACTTCTGGGTCTGCTGAAGTCACTTCTGGGTTTGCAGACCTGAGTTCCGAATTAGCAGACCTCACTTTCCTGGTCTGCTTACCTCACTTCCGGGTTTGATGACCTCACTTCCGGGTTTGGTGACCTCACTTCCGGGTTTGCTGACCTCACTTCCGGGTGTGGTGACCTCACTTCCGGGTTTGCTGACCTCACTTCCGGGTTTGCTGACATCACTTCCGGGTTTAGTGACGTCACTTCCGGGTGTGGTGACCTCACTTCCGGGTGTGGTGACCTCACTTCCGGGTTTGCTGACCTCACTTCCGGGTGTGGTGACCTCACTTCCAGGTGTGGTGACCTCACTTCCGGGTTTGCTGACCTCACTTCCGGGTTTGCTGAAGTCACTTCTGGGTCTGCTGAAATCACTTCTGGGTTTGCAGACCTGAGTTCCGAATTAGCAGACCTCACTTTCCTGGTCTGCTTACCTCACTTCCGGGTATGCTGACCTCACTTCCGGGTTTAGTGACGTCACTTCGGGGTTTGCTGACCTCACTTCCGGGTTTGCTGACCTCACTTCCGGGTTTAGTGACGTCACTTCCGGGTTTGGTGACCTCACTTCCGGGTGTGGTGACCTCACTTCCGGGTTTGGTGACCTCACTTCCGGGTGTGGTGACCTCACTTCCGGGTTTGCTGACCTCACTTCCGGGTTTAGTGACGTCACTTCCGGGTTTGGTGACCTCACTTCCGGGTGTGGTGACCTCACTTCCGGGTTTGGTGACCTCACTTCCGGGTGTGGTGACCTCACTTCCGGGTTTGCTGACCTCACTTCCGGGTTTGCTGACCTCACTTCCGGGTTTAGTGACGTCACTTCCGGGTTTGGTTACCTCACTTCCGGGTGTGGTGACCTCACTTCCGGGTTTGGTGACCTCACTTCCGGGTGTGGTGACCTCACTTCCGGGTGTGGTGACCTCACTTCCGGGTTTAGTGATGTCACTTCCGGGTTTGGTGACCTCACTTCCGGGTGTGGTGACCTCACTTCCGGGTTTGCTGACCTCACTTCCGGGTGTGGTGACCTCACTTCCAGGTGTGGTGACCTCACTTCCGGGTTTGCTGACCTCACTTCCGGGTTTGCTGAAGTCACTTCTGGGTCTGCTGAAATCACTTCTGGGTTTGCAGACCTGAGTTCCGAATTAGCAGACCTCACTTTCCTGGTCTGCTTACCTCACTTCCGGGTATGCTGACCTCACTTCCGGGTGTGGTGACCTCACTTCCGGGTTTGGTGACCTCACTTCCGGGTGTTGTGACCTCACTTCCGGGTTTAGTGACGTCACTTCCGGGTTTGGTGACCTCACTTCCGGGTTTGGTGACCTCACTTCCGGGTGTTGTGACCTCACTTCCGGGTTTAGTGACGTCACTTCCGGGTTTGGTGACCTCACTTCCGGGTTTGCTGACCTCACTTCCGGGTTTAGTGACGTCACTTCCGGGTGTGGTGACCTCACTTCCGGGTTTAGTGACGTCACTTCCGGGTTTAGTGACGTCACTTCCGGGTTTGGTGACCTCACTTCCGGGTGTGGTGACCTCACTTCCGGGTTTGGTGACCTCACTTCCGGGTGTGGTGACCTCACTTCCGGGTTTGCTGACCTCACTTCCGGGTTTAGTGACGTCACTTCCGGGTTTGGTGACCTCACTTCCGGGTGTGGTGACCTCACTTCCGGGTTTGCTGACCTCACTTCCGGGTGTGGTGACGTCACTTCCGGGTTTGGTGACCTCACTTCCGGGTGTGGTGACCTCACTTCCGGGTTTGCTGACCTCACTTCCGCGTGTGGTGACCTCACTTCCGGGTGTGGTGACCTCACTTCCGGGTTTGCTGACCTCACTTCCGGGTTTGCTGAAGTCACTTCTGGGTCTGCTGAAGTCACTTCTGGGTTTGCAGACCTGAGTTCCGAATTAGCAGACCTCACTTTCCTGGTCTGCTTACCTCACTTCCGGGTTTGATGACCTCACTTCCGGGTTTGGTGACCTCACTTCCGGGTTTGCTGACCTCACTTCCGGGTGTGGTGACCTCACTTCCGGGTTTGCTGACCTCACTTCCGGGTTTGCTGACATCACTTCCGGGTTTAGTGACGTCACTTCCGGGTGTGGTGACCTCACTTCCGGGTGTGGTGACCTCACTTCCGGGTTTGCTGACCTCACTTCCGGGTGTGGTGACCTCACTTCCAGGTGTGGTGACCTCACTTCCGGGTTTGCTGACCTCACTTCCGGGTTTGCTGAAGTCACTTCTGGGTCTGCTGAAATCACTTCTGGGTTTGCAGACCTGAGTTCCGAATTAGCAGACCTCACTTTCCTGGTCTGCTTACCTCACTTCCGGGTATGCTGACCTCACTTCCGGGTTTAGTGACGTCACTTCGGGGTGTGGTGACCTCACTTCCGGGTTTAGTGACGTCACTTCCGGGTTTGGTGACCTCACTTCCGGGTTTGGTGACCTCACTTCCGGGTGTTGTGACCTCACTTCCGGGTTTAGTGACGTCACTTCCGGGTTTGGTGACCTCACTTCCGGGTTTGCTGAGCTCAATTCCGGGTTTGCTGACCTCACTTCCGGGTGTGGTGACCTCACTTCTGGGTTTGCTGACCTCACTTCCGGGTTTGCTGACCTCACTTCCGGGTTTAGTGACGTCACTTCCGGGTTTGGTGACCTCACTTCCGGGTGTGGTGACCTCACTTCCGGGTTTGGTGACCTCACTTCCGGGTGTGGTGACCTCACTTCCGGGTTTGCTGACCTCACTTCCGGGTTTAGTGACGTCACTTCCGGGTTTGGTGACCTCACTTCCGGGTGTGGTGACCTCACTTAGGGGTTTGCTGACCTCACTTCCGGGTGTGGTGACCTCACTTCCGGGTTTGCTGACCTCACTTCCGGGTGTGGTGACGTCACTTCCGGGTTTGCTGACCTCACTTCCGGGTGTGGTGACCTCACTTCCGGGTTTGCTGACCTCACTTCCGGGTGTGGTGACCTCACTTCCGGGTGTGGTGACCTCACTTCCGGGTTTGCTGACATCACTTCCGGGTTTAGTGACGTCACTTCCGGGTTTGGTGACCTCACTTCCGGGTGTGGTGACCTCACTTCCGGGTATGCTGACCTCACTTCCGGGTTTAGTGACGTCACTTCCGGGTTTGGTGACCTCACTTCCGGGTGTGGTGACCTCACTTCCGGGTTTGCTGACCTCACTTCCGGGTTTGCTGACATCACTTCCGGGTTTAGTGACGTCACTTCCGGGTTTGGTGACCTCACTTCCGGGTGTGGTGACCTCACTTCCGGGTATGCTGACCTCACTTCCGGGTTTAGTGACGTCACTTCCGGGTTTGGTGACCTCACTTCCGGGTGTGGTGACCTCACTTCCGGGTTTGGTGACCTCACTTCCGGGTGTGGTGACCTCACTTCCGGGTTTGCTGACCTCACTTCCGGGTTTGCTGACCTCACTTCCGGGTTTAGTGACGTCACTTCCGGGTTTGGTTACCTCACTTCCGGGTGTGGTGACCTCACTTCCGGGTTTGGTGACCTCACTTCCGGGTGTGGTGACCTCACTTCCGGGTGTGGTGACCTCACTTCCGGGTTTAGTGACGTCACTTCCGGGTTTGGTGACCTCACTTCCGGGTGTGGTGACCTCACTTCCGGGTTTGCTGACCTCACTTCCGGGTGTGGTGACCTCACTTCCAGGTGTGGTGACCTCACTTCCGGGTTTGCTGACCTCACTTCCGGGTTTGCTGAAGTCACTTCTGGGTCTGCTGAAATCACTTCTGGGTTTGCAGACCTGAGTTCCGAATTAGCAGACCTCACTTTCCTGGTCTGCTTACCTCACTTCCGGGTATGCTGACCTCACTTCCGGGTTTAGTGACGTCACTTCCGGGTGTGGTGACCTCACTTCCGGGTTTAGTGACGTCACTTCCGGGTTTGGTGACCTCACTTCCGGGTTTGGTGACCTCACTTCCGGGTGTTGTGACCTCACTTCCGGGTTTAGTGACGTCACTTCCGGGTTTGGTGACCTCACTTCCGGGTTTGCTGACCTCACTTCCGGGTTTGCTGACCTCACTTCCGGGTGTGGTGACCTCACTTCCGGGTTTGGTGACCTCACTTCCGGGTGTGGTGACCTCACTTCCGGGTGTGGTGACCTCACTTCCGGGTTTGCTGACCTCACTTCCGGGTTTAGTGACGTCACTTCCGGGTTTGGTTACCTCACTTCCGGGTGTGGTGACCTCACTTCCGGGTTTGGTGACCTCACTTCCGGGTGTGGTGACCTCACTTCCGGGTGTGGTGACCTCACTTCCGGGTTTAGTGACGTCACTTCCGGGTTTGGTGACCTCACTTCCGGGTGTGGTGACCTCACTTCCGGGTTTGCTGACCTCACTTCCGGGTGTGGTGACCTCACTTCCAGGTGTGGTGACCTCACTTCCGGGTTTGCTGACCTCACTTCCGGGTTTGCTGAAGTCACTTCTGGGTCTGCTGAAATCACTTCTGGGTTTGCAGACCTGAGTTCCGAATTAGCAGACCTCACTTTCCTGGTCTGCTTACCTCACTTCCGGGTATGCTGACCTCACTTCCGGGTTTAGTGACGTCACTTCCGGGTGTGGTGACCTCACTTCCGGGTTTAGTGACGTCACTTCCGGGTTTGGTGACCTCACTTCCGGGTTTGGTGACCTCACTTCCGGGTGTTGTGACCTCACTTCCGGGTTTAGTGACGTCACTTCCGGGTTTGGTGACCTCACTTCCGGGTTTGCTGACCTCACTTCCGGGTTTGCTGACCTCACTTCCGGGTTTGCTGACATCACTTCCGGGTTTGCTGACCTCACTTCCGGGTTTGCTGACCTCACTTCCGGGTTTAGTGACGTCACTTCCGGGTTTGGTGACCTCACTTCCGGGTGTGGTGACCTCACTTCCGGGTTTGGTGACCTCACTTCCGGGTGTGGTGACCTCACTTCCGGGTTTGCTGACCTCACTTCCGGGTTTAGTGACGTCACTTCCGGGTTTGGTGACCTCACTTCCGGGTGTGGTGACCTCACTTCCGGGTTTGCTGACCTCACTTCCGGGTGTGGTGACGTCACTTCCGGGTTTGGTGACCTCACTTCCGGGTGTGGTGACCTCACTTCCGGGTTTGCTGACCTCACTTCCGGGTGTGGTGACCTCACTTCCGGGTGTGGTGACCTCACTTCCGGGTTTGCTGACCTCACTTCCGGGTTTGCTGAAGTCACTTCTGGGTCTGCTGAAGTCACTTCTGGGTTTGCAGACCTGAGTTCCGAATTAGCAGACCTCACTTTCCTGGTCTGCTTACCTCACTTCCGGGTTTGATGACCTCACTTCCGGGTTTGGTGACCTCACTTCCGGGTTTGCTGACCTCACTTCCGGGTGTGGTGACCTCACTTCCGGGTTTGCTGACCTCACTTCCGGGTTTGCTGACATCACTTCCGGGTTTAGTGACGTCACTTCCGGGTTTGGTGACCTCACTTCTGGGTGTGGTGACCTCACTTCCGGGTTTGCTGACCTCACTTCCGGGTGTGGTGACCTCACTTCCAGGTGTGGTGACCTCACTTCCGGGTTTGCTGACCTCACTTCCGGGTTTGCTGAAGTCACTTCTGGGTCTGCTGAAATCACTTCTGGGTTTGCAGACCTGAGTTCCGAATTAGCAGACCTCACTTTCCTGGTCTGCTTACCTCACTTCCGGGTATGCTGACCTCACTTCCGGGTTTAGTGACGTCACTTCGGGGTGTGGTGACCTCACTTCCGGGTTTAGTGACGTCACTTCCGGGTTTGGTGACCTCACTTCCGGGTTTGGTGACCTCACTTCCGGGTGTTGTGACCTCACTTCCGGGTTTAGTGACGTCACTTCCGGGTTTGGTGACCTCACTTCCGGGTTTGCTGAGCTCACTTCCGGGTTTGCTGACCTCACTTCCGGGTGTGGTGACCTCACTTCTGGGTTTGCTGACCTCACTTCCGGGTTTGCTGACCTCACTTCCGGGTTTAGTGACGTCACTTCCGGGTTTGGTGACCTCACTTCCGGGTGTGGTGACCTCACTTCCGGGTTTGGTGACCTCACTTCCGGGTGTGGTGACCTCACTTCCGGGTTTGCTGACCTCACTTCCGGGTTTAGTGACGTCACTTCCGGGTTTGGTGACCTCACTTCCGGGTGTGGTGACCTCACTTAGGGGTTTGCTGACCTCACTTCCGGGTGTGGTGACCTCACTTCCGGGTTTGCTGACCTCACTTCCGGGTGTGGTGACGTCACTTCCGGGTTTGCTGACCTCACTTCCGGGTGTGGTGACCTCACTTCCGGGTTTGCTGACCTCACTTCCGGGTGTGGTGACCTCACTTCCGGGTGTGGTGACCTCACTTCCGGGTGTGGTGACCTCACTTCCGGGTTTGCTGACCTCACTTCCGGGTATGCTGAAGTCACTTCTGGGTCTGCTGAAGTCACTTCTGGGTTTGCAGACCTGAGTTCCGAATTAGCAGACCTCACTTTCCTGGTCTGCTTACCTCACTTCCGGGTTTGATGACCTCACTTCCGGGTTTGGTGACCTCACTTCCGGGTTTGCTGACCTCACTTCCGGGTGTGGTGACCTCACTTCCGGGTTTGCTGACCTCACTTCCGGGTTTGCTGACATCACTTCCGGGTTTAGTGACGTCACTTCCGGGTTTGGTGACCTCACTTCCGGGTGTGGTGACCTCACTTCCGGGTTTGCTGACCTCACTTCCGGGTTTAGTGACGTCACTTCCGGGTTTGGTGACCTCACTTCCGGGTGTGGTGACCTCACTTCCGGGTTTGGTGACCTCACTTCCGGGTGTGGTGACCTCACTTCCGGGTGTGGTGACCTCACTTCCGGGTTTGCTGACCTCACTTCCGGGTGTGGTGACGTCACTTCCGGGTTTGGTGACCTCACTTCCGGGTTTGCTGACCTCACTTCCGGGTTTGCTGACCTCACTTCCGGGTGTGGTGACCTCACTTCCGGGTTTGCTGACCTCACTTCCGGGTTTGCTGAAGTCACTTCTGGGTCTGCTGAAGTCACTTCTGGGTTTGCAGACCTGAGTTCCGAATTAGCAGACCTCACTTTCCTGGTCTGCTTACCTCACTTCCGGGTTTGATGACCTCACTTCCGGGTTTGGTGACCTCACTTCCGGGTTTGCTGACCTCACTTCCGGGTGTGGTGACCTCACTTCCGGGTTTGCTGACCTCACTTCCGGGTTTGCTGACATCACTTCCGGGTTTAGTGACGTCACTTCCGGGTTTGGTGACCTCACTTCCGGGTGTGGTGACCTCACTTCCGGGTATGCTGACCTCACTTCCGGGTTTAGTGACGTCACTTCCGGGTTTGGTGACCTCACTTCCGGGTGTGGTGACCTCACTTCCGGGTTTGGTGACCTCACTTCCGGGTGTGGTGACCTCACTTCCGGGTTTGCTGACCTCACTTCCGGGTTTGCTGACCTCACTTCCGGGTTTAGTGACGTCACTTCCGGGTTTGGTTACCTCACTTCTGGGTGTGGTGACCTCACTTCCGGGTTTGGTGACCTCACTTCCGGGTATGCTGAAGTCACTTCTGGGTCTGCTGAAGTCACTTCTGGGTTTGCAGACCTGAGTTCCGAATTAGCAGACCTCACTTTCCTGGTCTGCTTACCTCACTTCCGGGTTTGATGACCTCACTTCCGGGTTTGGTGACCTCACTTCCGGGTTTGCTGACCTCACTTCCGGGTGTGGTGACCTCACTTCCGGGTTTGCTGACCTCACTTCCGGGTTTGCTGACATCACTTCCGGGTTTAGTGACGTCACTTCCGGGTTTGGTGACCTCACTTCCGGGTGTGGTGACCTCACTTCCGGGTATGCTGACCTCACTTCCGGGTTTAGTGACGTCACTTCCGGGTTTGGTGACCTCACTTCCGGGTGTGGTGACCTCACTTCCGGGTTTGGTGACCTCACTTCCGGGTGTGGTGACCTCACTTCCGGGTTTGCTGACCTCACTTCCGGGTTTGCTGACCTCACTTCCGGGTTTAGTGACGTCACTTCCGGGTTTGGTTACCTCACTTCCGGGTGTGGTGACCTCACTTCCGGGTTTGGTGACCTCACTTCCGGGTGTGGTGACCTCACTTCCGGGTGTGGTGACCTCACTTCCGGGTTTCGTGACGTCACTTCCGGGTTTGGTGACCTCACTTCCGTGTGTGGTGACCTCACTTCCGGGTTTGCTGACCTCACTTCCGGGTGTGGTAACCTCACTTCCAGGTGTGGTGACCTCACTTCCGGGTTTGGTGACCTCACTTCCGGGTGTTGTGACCTCACTTCCAGGTTTAGTGACGTCACTTCCGGGTTTGCTGACCTCACTTCCGGGTGTGGTGACGTCACTTCCGGGTTTGGTGACCTCACTTCCGGGTGTGGTGACCTCACTTCCGGGTTTGCTGACATCACTTCCGGGTTTAGTGACGTCACTTCCGGGTTTGGTGACCTCACTTCCGGGTGTGGTGACCTCACTTCCGGGTATGCTGACCTCTCTTCCGGGTTTAGTGACGTCACTTCCGGGTTTGGTGACCTCACTTCCGGGTGTGGTGACCTCACTTCCGGGTTTGGTGACCTCACTTCCGGGTTTGCTGACCTCACTTCCGGGTTTGCTGACCTCACTTCCGGGTTTAGTGACGTCACTTCCGGGTTTGGTTACCTCACTTCCGGGTGTGGTGACCTCACTTCCGGGTTTGGTGACCTCACTTCCGGGTGTGCTGACCTCACTTCCGGGTGTGGTGACCTCACTTCCGGGTTTAGTGACGTCACTTCCGGGTTTGGTGACCTCACTTCCAGGTGTGGTGACCTCACTTCCGGGTTTGCTGACCTCACTTCCGG
This sequence comes from Coturnix japonica, assembly GCF_054131305.1. NCBI lineage: Eukaryota > Metazoa > Chordata > Aves > Galliformes > Phasianidae > Coturnix > Coturnix japonica. The sequence goes on along the minus strand of NW_028189040.1, from coordinate 126,184 downwards.
GTTTGCTGAAGTCACTTCTGGGTCTGCTGAAATCACTTCTGGGTTTGCAGACCTGAGTTCCGAATTAGCAGACCTCACTTTCCTGGTCTGCTTACCTCACTTCCGGGTATGCTGACCTCACTTCCGGGTTTAGTGACGTCACTTCCGGGTGTGGTGACCTCACTTCCGGGTTTAGTGACGTCACTTCCGGGTTTGGTGACCTCACTTCCGGGTGTGCTGACCTCGCTTCCGGGTTTAGTGACGTCACTTCCGGGTTTGGTGACCTCACTTCCGGGTGTGGTGACCTCACTTCCGGGTTTGGTGACCTCACTTCCGGGTGTGGTGACGTCACTTCCGGGTTTGCTGACCTCACTTCCGGGTTTAGTGACCTCACTTCCGGGTTTGGTGACCTCACTTCCGGGTGTGGTGACCTCACTTCCGGGTTTGCTGACCTCACTTCTGGGTGTGGTGACCTCACTTCCGGGTTTGCTGACCTCACTTCCGGGTGTGGTGACGTCACTTCCGGGTTTGGTGACCTCACTTCCGGGTGTGGTGACCTCACTTCCGGGTTTGCTGACCTCACTTCCGGGTGTGGTGACCTCACTTCCGGGTGTGGTGACCTCACTTCCGGGTTTGCTGACCTCACTTCCGGGTTTGCTGACATCACTTCCGGGTTTAGTGACGTCACTTCCGGGTTTGGTGACCTCACTTCCGAGTGTGGTGACCTCACTTCCGGGTATGCTGACCTCACTTCCGGGTTTAGTGACGTCACTTCCGGGTTTGCTGACCTCACTTCCGGGTGTGGTGACCTCACTTCCGGGTTTGCTGACCTCACTTCCGGGTTTGCTGACATCACTTCCGGGTTTAGTGACGTCACTTCCGGGTTTGGTGACCTCACTTCCGGGTGTGGTGACCTCACTTCCGGGTATGCTGACCTCACTTCCGGGTTTAGTGACGTCACTTCCGGGTTTGGTGACCTCACTTCCGGGTGTGGTGACCTCACTTCCGGGTTTGGTGACCTCACTTCCGGGTTTGCTGACCTCACTTCCGGGTTTGCTGACCTCACTTCCGGGTTTAGTGACGTCACTTCCAGGTTTGGTTACCTCACTTCCGGGTGTGGTGACCTCACTTCCGGGTTTGGTGACCTCACTTCCGGGTGTGGTGACCTCACTTCCGGGTGTGGTGACCTCACTTCCGGGTTTAGTGACGTCACTTCCGGGTTTGGTGACCTCACTTCCGGGTGTGGTGACCTCACTTTCGGGGTTTGCTGACCTCACTTCCGGGTGTGGTGACCTCACTTCCAGGTGTGGTGACCTCACTTCCGGGTTTGCTGACCTCACTTCCGGGTTTGCTGAAGTCACTTCTGGGTCTGCTGAAATCACTTCTGGGTTTGCAGACCTGAGTTCCGAATTAGCAGACCTCACTTTCCTGGTCTGCTTACCTCACTTCCGGGTATGCTGACCTCACTTCCGGGTTTAGTGACGTCACTTCCGGGTGTGGTGACCTCACTTCCGGGTTTAGTGACGTCACTTCCGGGTTTGGTGACCTCACTTCCGGGTTTGGTGACCTCACTTCCGGGTGTTGTGACCTCACTTCCGGGTTTAGTGACGTCACTTCCGGGTTTGGTGACCTCACTTCCGGGTTTGCTGACCTCACTTCCGGGTTTGCTGACCTCACTTCCGGGTGTGGTGACCTCACTTCTGGGTTTGCTGACCTCACTTCCGGGTTTGCTGACCTCACTTCCGGGTTTAGTGACGTCACTTCCGGGTTTGGTGACCTCACTTCCGGGTGTGGTGACCTCACTTCCGGGTTTGGTGACCTCACTTCCGGGTGTGGTGACCTCACTTCCGGGTTTGCTGACCTCACTTCCGGGTTTAGTGACGTCACTTCCGGGTTTGGTGACCTCACTTCCGGGTGTGGTGACCTCACTTCCGGGTTTGGTGACCTCACTTCCGGGTGTGGTGACCTCACTTCCGGGTTTGCTGACCTCACTTCCGGGTTTGCTGACCTCACTTCCGGGTTTGCTGACCTCACTTCCGGGTTTAGTGACGTCACTTCCGGGTTTGGTTACCTCACTTCCGGGTGTGGTGACCTCACTTCCGGGTTTGGTGACCTCACTTCCGGGTGTGGTGACCTCACTTCCGGGTTTGCTGACATCACTTCCGGGTTTAGTGACGTCACTTCCGGGTTTGGTGACCTCACTTCCGGGTGTGGTGACCTCACTTCCGGGTTTGCTGACCTCACTTCCGGGTGTGGTGACCTCACTTCCAGGTGTGGTGACCTCACTTCCGGGTTTGCTGACCTCACTTCCGGGTTTGCTGAAGTCACTTCTGGGTCTGCTGAAATCACTTCTGGGTTTGCAGACCTGAGTTCCGAATTAGCAGACCTCACTTTCCTGGTCTGCTTACCTCACTTCCGGGTATGCTGACCTCACTTCCGGGTTTAGTGACGTCACTTCCGGGTGTGGTGACCTCACTTCCGGGTTTAGTGACGTCACTTCCGGGTTTGGTGACCTCACTTCCGGGTTTGGTGACCTCACTTCCGGGTGTTGTGACCTCACTTCCGGGTTTAGTGACGTCACTTCCGGGTTTGGTGACCTCACTTCCGGGTTTGCTGACCTCACTTCCGGGTTTGCTGACCTCACTTCCGGGTGTGGTGACCTCACTTCTGGGTTTGCTGACCTCACTTCCGGGTTTGCTGACCTCACTTCCGGGTTTAGTGACGTCACTTCCGGGTTTGGTGACCTCACTTCCGGGTGTGGTGACCTCACTTCCGGGTTTGGTGACCTCACTTCCGGGTGTGGTGACCTCACTTCCGGGTTTGCTGACCTCACTTCCGGGTTTAGTGACGTCACTTCCGGGTTTGGTGACCTCACTTCCGGGTGTGGTGACCTCACTTAGGGGTTTGCTGACCTCACTTCCGGGTGTGGTGACCTCACTTCCGGGTTTGCTGACCTCACTTCCGGGTGTGGTGACGTCACTTCCGGGTTTGCTGACCTCACTTCCGGGTGTGGTGACCTCACTTCCGGGTTTGCTGACCTCACTTCCGGGTGTGGTGACCTCACTTCCGGGTGTGGTGACCTCACTTCCGGGTGTGGTGACCTCACTTCCGGGTTTGCTGACCTCACTTCCGGGTATGCTGAAGTCACTTCTGGGTCTGCTGAAGTCACTTCTGGGTTTGCAGACCTGAGTTCCGAATTAGCAGACCTCACTTTCCTGGTCTGCTTACCTCACTTCCGGGTTTGATGACCTCACTTCCGGGTTTGGTGACCTCACTTCCGGGTTTGCTGACCTCACTTCCGGGTGTGGTGACCTCACTTCCGGGTTTGCTGACCTCACTTCCGGGTTTGCTGACATCACTTCCGGGTTTAGTGACGTCACTTCCGGGTTTGGTGACCTCACTTCCGGGTGTGGTGACCTCACTTCCGGGTATGCTGACCTCACTTCCGGGTTTAGTGACGTCACTTCCGGGTTTGGTGACCTCACTTCCGGGTGTGGTGACCTCACTTCCGGGTTTGCTGACCTCACTTCCGGGTTTGCTGACATCACTTCCGGGTTTAGTGACGTCACTTCCGGGTTTGGTGACCTCACTTCCGGGTGTGGTGACCTCACTTCCGGGTATGCTGACCTCACTTCCGGGTTTAGTGACGTCACTTCCGGGTTTGGTGACCTCACTTCCGGGTGTGGTGACCTCACTTCCGGGTTTGGTGACCTCACTTCCGGGTGTGGTGACCTCACTTCCGGGTTTGCTGACCTCACTTCCGGGTTTGCTGACCTCACTTCCGGGTTTAGTGACGTCACTTCCGGGTTTGGTTACCTCACTTCCGGGTGTGGTGACCTCACTTCCGGGTTTGGTGACCTCACTTCCGGGTGTGGTGACCTCACTTCCGGGTGTGGTGACCTCACTTCCGGGTTTAGTGACGTCACTTCCGGGTTTGGTGACCTCACTTCCGGGTGTGGTGACCTCACTTCCGGGTTTGCTGACCTCACTTCCGGGTGTGGTGACCTCACTTCCAGGTGTGGTGACCTCACTTCCGGGTTTGCTGACCTCACTTCCGGGTTTGCTGAAGTCACTTCTGGGTCTGCTGAAATCACTTCTGGGTTTGCAGACCTGAGTTCCGAATTAGCAGACCTCACTTTCCTGGTCTGCTTACCTCACTTCCGGGTATGCTGACCTCACTTCCGGGTTTAGTGACGTCACTTCCGGGTGTGGTGACCTCACTTCCGGGTTTAGTGACGTCACTTCCGGGTTTGGTGACCTCACTTCCGGGTTTGGTGACCTCACTTCCGGGTGTTGTGACCTCACTTCCGGGTTTAGTGACGTCACTTCCGGGTTTGGTGACCTCACTTCCGGGTTTGCTGACCTCACTTCCGGGTTTGCTGACCTCACTTCCGGGTGTGGTGACCTCACTTCCGGGTTTGGTGACCTCACTTCCGGGTGTGGTGACCTCACTTCCGGGTTTGCTGACCTCACTTCCGGGTTTGCTGACCTCACTTCCGGGTTTAGTGACGTCACTTCCGGGTTTGGTTACCTCACTTCCGGGTGTGGTGACCTCACTTCCGGGTTTGGTGACCTCACTTCCGGGTGTGGTGACCTCACTTCCGGGTGTGGTGACCTCACTTCCGGGTTTAGTGACGTCACTTCCGGGTTTGGTGACCTCACTTCCGGGTGTGGTGACCTCACTTCCGGGTTTGCTGACCTCACTTCCGGGTGTGGTGACCTCACTTCCAGGTGTGGTGACCTCACTTCCGGGTTTGCTGACCTCACTTCCGGGTTTGCTGAAGTCACTTCTGGGTCTGCTGAAATCACTTCTGGGTTTGCAGACCTGAGTTCCGAATTAGCAGACCTCACTTTCCTGGTCTGCTTACCTCACTTCCGGGTATGCTGACCTCACTTCCGGGTTTAGTGACGTCACTTCCGGGTGTGGTGACCTCACTTCCGGGTTTAGTGACGTCACTTCCGGGTTTGGTGACCTCACTTCCGGGTTTGGTGACCTCACTTCCGGGTGTTGTGACCTCACTTCCGGGTTTAGTGACGTCACTTCCGGGTTTGGAGACCTCACTTCCGGGTTTGCTGACCTCACTTCCGGGTTTGCTGACCTCACTTCCGGGTGTGGTGACCTCACTTCTGGGTTTGCTGACCTCACTTCCGGGTTTGCTGACCTCACTTCCGGGTTTAGTGACGTCACTTCCGGGTTTGGTGACCTCACTTCCGGGTGTGGTGACCTCACTTCCGGGTTTGGTGACCTCACTTCCGGGTGTGGTGACCTCACTTCCGGGTTTGCTGACCTCACTTCCGGGTTTAGTGACGTCACTTCCGGGTTTGGTGACCTCACTTCCGGGTGTGGTGACCTCACTTCCGGGTTTGCTGACCTCACTTCCGGGTGTGGTGACGTCACTTCCGGGTTTGGTGACCTCACTTCCGGGTGTGGTGACCTCACTTCCGGGTTTGCTGACCTCACTTCCGGGTGTGGTGACCTCACTTCCGGGTGTGGTGACCTCACTTCCGGGTTTGCTGACCTCACTTCCGGGTTTGCTGAAGTCACTTCTGGGTCTGCTGAAGTCACTTCTGGGTTTGCAGACCTGAGTTCCGAATTAGCAGACCTCACTTTCCTGGTCTGCTTACCTCACTTCCGGGTTTGATGACCTCACTTCCGGGTTTGGTGACCTCACTTCCGGGTTTGCTGACCTCACTTCCGGGTGTGGTGACCTCACTTCCGGGTTTGCTGACCTCACTTCCGGGTTTGCTGACATCACTTCCGGGTTTAGTGACGTCACTTCCGGGTTTGGTGACCTCACTTCCGGGTGTGGTGACCTCACTTCCGGGTTTGCTGACCTCACTTCCGGGTGTGGTGACCTCACTTCCAGGTGTGGTGACCTCACTTCCGGGTTTGCTGACCTCACTTCCGGGTTTGCTGAAGTCACTTCTGGGTCTGCTGAAATCACTTCTGGGTTTGCAGACCTGAGTTCCGAATTAGCAGACCTCACTTTCCTGGTCTGCTTACCTCACTTCCGGGTATGCTGACCTCACTTCCGGGTTTAGTGACGTCACTTCGGGGTGTGGTGACCTCACTTCCGGGTTTAGTGACGTCACTTCCGGGTTTGGTGACCTCACTTCCGGGTTTGCTGACCTCACTTCCGGGTGTTGTGACCTCACTTCCGGGTTTAGTGACGTCACTTCCGGGTTTGGTGACCTCACTTCCGGGTTTGCTGAGCTCACTTCCGGGTTTGCTGACCTCACTTCCGGGTGTGGTGACCTCACTTCTGGGTTTGCTGACCTCACTTCCGGGTTTGCTGACCTCACTTCCGGGTTTAGTGACGTCACTTCCGGGTTTGGTGACCTCACTTCCGGGTGTGGTGACCTCACTTCCGGGTTTGGTGACCTCACTTCCGGGTGTGGTGACCTCACTTCCGGGTTTGCTGACCTCACTTCCGGGTTTAGTGACGTCACTTCCGGGTTTGGTGACCTCACTTCCGGGTGTGGTGACCTCACTTAGGGGTTTGCTGACCTCACTTCCGGGTGTGGTGACCTCACTTCCGGGTTTGCTGACCTCACTTCCGGGTGTGGTGACGTCACTTCCGGGTTTGCTGACCTCACTTCCGGGTGTGGTGACCTCACTTCCGGGTTTGCTGACCTCACTTCCGGGTGTGGTGACCTCACTTCCGGGTGTGGTGACCTCACTTCCGGGTGTGGTGACCTCACTTCCGGGTTTGCTGACCTCACTTCCGGGTATGCTGAAGTCACTTCTGGGTCTGCTGAAGTCACTTCTGGGTTTGCAGACCTGAGTTCCGAATTAGCAGACCTCACTTTCCTGGTCTGCTTACCTCACTTCCGGGTTTGATGACCTCACTTCCGGGTTTGGTGACCTCACTTCCGGGTTTGCTGACCTCACTTCCGGGTGTGGTGACCTCACTTCCGGGTTTGCTGACCTCACTTCCGGGTTTGCTGACATCACTTCCGGGTTTAGTGACGTCACTTCCGGGTTTGGTGACCTCACTTCCGGGTGTGGTGACCTCACTTCCGGGTTTGCTGACCTCACTTCCGGGTTTAGTGACGTCACTTCCGGGTTTGGTGACCTCACTTCCGGGTGTGGTGACCTCACTTCCGGGTTTGGTGACCTCACTTCCGGGTGTGGTGACCTCACTTCTGGGTTTGCTGACCTCACTTCCGGGTTTGCTGACCTCACTTCCGGGTTTAGTGACGTCACTTCCGGGTTTGGTTACCTCACTTCCGGGTGTGGTGACCTCACTTCCGGGTTTGGTGACCTCACTTCCGGGTGTGGTGACCTCACTTCCGGGTGTGGTGACCTCACTTCCGGGTATAGTGACGTCACTTCCGGGTTTGGTGACCTCACTTCCGGGTGTGGTGACCTCACTTCCGGGTTTGCTGACCTCACTTCCGGGTGTGGTGACCTCACTTCCAGGTGTGGTGACCTCACTTCCGGGTTTGCTGACCTCACTTCTGGGTTTGCTGAAGTCACTTCTGGGTCTGCTGAAATCACTTCTGGGTTTGCAGACCTGAGTTCCGAATTAGCAGACCTCACTTTCCTGGTCTGCTTACCTCACTTCCGGGTATGCTGACCTCACTTCCGGGTTTAGTGACGTCACTTCCGGGTGTGGTGACCTCACTTCCGGGTTTAGTGACGTCACTTCCGGGTTTGGTGACCTCACTTCCGGGTTTGGTGACCTCACTTCCGGGTGTTGTGACCTCACTTCCGGGTTTAGTGACGTCACTTCCGGGTTTGGTGACCTCACTTCCGGGTTTGCTGACCTCACTTCCGGGTTTGCTGACCTCACTTCCGGGTGTGGTGACCTCACTTCTGGGTTTGCTGACCTCACTTCCGGGTTTGCTGACCTCACTTCCGGGTTTAGTGACGTCAATTCCGGGTTTGGTGACCTCACTTCCGCTTGTGGTGACCTCACTTCCGGGTTTCCTGACCTCACTTCAGGGTTTGCTGACCTCACTTCCGGGTTTCCTGACCACACTTCCGGGTTTGCTGACCTCACTTCCGGGTTTAGTGACGTCACTTCCGGGTTTGGTGACCTCACTTCCGGGTGTGGTGACCTCACTTCCGGGTTTGGTGACCTCACTTCTGGGTGTGGTGACCTCACTTCCGGGTTTGCTGACCTCACTTCCGGGTGTGGTGACGTCACTTCCGGGTTTGGTGACCTCACTTCCGGGTGTGGTGACCTCACTTCCGGGTTTGCTGACATCACTTCCGGGTTTAGTGACGTCACTTCCGGGTTTGGTGACCTCACTTCCGGGTTTGCTGACCTCACTTCCGGGTTTGCTGACCTCACTTCCGGGTGTGGTGACCTCACTTCCGGGTTTGCTGACCTCACTTCCGGGTTTGTTGACCTCACTTCCGGGTGTGGTGATCTCACTTCCGGGTGTGGTGACCTCACTTCCGGGTTTGCTGACCTCACTTCCGGGTGTGGTGACCTCACTTCCAGGTGTGGTGACCTCACTTCCGGGTTTGCTGACCTCACTTCTGGGTTTGCTGAAGTCACTTCTGGGTCTGCTGAAATCACTTCTGGGTTTGCAGACCTGAGTTCCGAATTAGCAGACCTCACTTTCCTGGTCTGCTTACCTCACTTCCGGGTATGCTGACCTCACTTCCGGGTTTAGTGACGTCACTTCCGGGTGTGGTGACCTCACTTCCGGGTTTAGTGACGTCACTTCCGGGTTTGGTGACCTCACTTCCGGGTTTGGTGACCTCACTTCCGGGTGTTGTGACCTCACTTCCGGGTTTAGTGACGTCACTTCCGGGTTTGGTGACCTCACTTCCGGGTTTGCTGACCTCACTTCCGGGTTTGCTGACCTCACTTCCGGGTGTGGTGACCTCACTTCTGGGTTTGCTGACCTCACTTCCGGGTTTGCTGACCTCACTTCCGGGTTTAGTGACGTCACTTCCGGGTGTGGTGACCTCACTTCCGGGTTTGGTGACCTCACTTCCGGGTTTGCTGACCTCACTTCCGGGTTTCCTGACCTCACTTCCGGGTTTGCTGACCTCACTTCCGGGTTTAGTGACGTCACTTCCGGGTTTGGTGACCTCACTTCCGGGTGTGGTGACCTCACTTCCGGGTTTGCTGACCTCACTTCTGGGTGTGGTGACCTCACTTCCGGGTTTGCTGACCTCACTTCCGGGTGTGGTGACGTCACTTCCGGGATTGGTGACCTCACTTCCGGGTGTGGTGACCTCACTTCCGGGTCTGCTTACCTCACTTCCGGGTTTGATGACCTCACTTCCGGGTTTGGTGACCTCACTTCCGGGTTTGCTGACCTCACTTCCGGGTGTGGTGACCTCACTTCCGGGTTTGCTGACCTCACTTCCGGGTTTGCTGACATCACTTCCGGGTTTAGTGACGTCACTTCCGGGTTTGGTGACCTCACTTCCGGGTGTGGTGACCTCACTTCCGGGTATGCTGACCTCACTTCCGGGTTTAGTGACGTCACTTCCGGGTTTGGTGACCTCACTTCCGGGTGTGGTGACCTCACTTCCGGGTTTGGTGACCTCACTTCCGGGTGTGGTGACCTCACTTCCGGGTTTGCTGACCTCACTTCCGGGTTTGCTGACCTCACTTCCGGGTTTAGTGACGTCACTTCCGGGTTTGGTTACCTCACTTCCGGGTGTGGTGACCTCACTTCCGGGTTTGGTGACCTCACTTCCGGGTTTGCTGACCTCACTTCCGGGTGTGGTGACCTCACTTCCAGGTGTGGTGACCTCACTTCCGGGTTTGCTGACCTCACTTCTGGGTTTGCTGAAGTCACTTCTGGGTCTGCTGAAATCACTTCTGGGTTTGCAGACCTGAGTTCCGAATTAGCAGACCTCACTTTCCTGGTCTGCTTACCTCACTTCCGGGTATGCTGACCTCACTTCCGGGTTTAGTGACGTCACTTCCGGGTGTGGTGACCTCACTTCCGGGTTTAGTGACGTCACTTCCGGGTTTGGTGACCTCACTTCCGGGTTTGGTGACCTCACTTCCGGGTGTTGTGACCTCACTTCCGGGTTTAGTGACGTCACTTCCGGGTTTGGTGACCTCACTTCCGGGTTTGCTGACCTCACTTCCGGGTTTGCTGACCTCACTTCCGGGTGTGGTGACCTCACTTCTGGGTTTGCTGACCTCACTTCCGGGTTTGCTGACCTCACTTCCGGGTTTAGTGACGTCAATTCCGGGTTTGGTGACCTCACTTCCGCTTGTGGTGACCTCACTTCCGGGTTTCCTGACCTCACTTCAGGGTTTGCTGACCTCACTTCCGGGTTTAGTGACGTCACTTCCGGGTTTAGTGACGTCACTTCCGGGTTTGGTGACCTCACTTCCGGGTGTGGTGACCTCACTTCCGGGTTTGCTGACCTCACTTCTGGGTGTGGTGACCTCACTTCCGGGTTTGCTGACCTCACTTCCGGGTGTGGTGACGTCACTTCCGGGTTTGGTGACCTCACTTCCGGGTGTGGTGACCTCACTTCCGGGTTTGCTGACATCACTTCCGGGTTTAGTGACGTCACTTCCGGGTTTGGTGACCTCACTTCCGGGTGTGGTGACCTCACTTCCGGGTATGCTGACCTCACTTCCGGGTTTAGTGACGTCACTTCCGGGTTTGGTGACCTCACTTCCGGGTGTGGTGACCTCACTTCCGGGTTTGGTGACCTCACTTCCGGGTTTGCTGACCTCACTTCCGGGTTTGCTGACCTCACTTCCGGGTTTAGTGACGTCACTTCCGGGTTTGGTGACCTCACTTCCGGGTTTGCTGACCTCACTTCCGGGTTTGCTGACCTCACTTCCGGGTGTGGTGACCTCACTTCCGGGTTTGCTGACCTCACTTCCGGGTTTGTTGACCTCACTTCCGGGTGTGGTGACCTCACTTCCGGGTGTGGTGACCTCACTTCCGGGTTTGCTGACCTCACTTCCGGGTGTGGTGACCTCACTTCCAGGTGTGGTGACCTCACTTCCGGGTTTGCTGACCTCACTTCTGGGTTTGCTGAAGTCACTTCTGGGTCTGCTGAAATCACTTCTGGGTTTGCAGACCTGAGTTCCGAATTAGCAGACCTCACTTTCCTGGTCTGCTTACCTCACTTCCGGGTATGCTGACCTCACTTCCGGGTTTAGTGACGTCACTTCCGGGTGTGGTGACCTCACTTCCGGGTTTAGTGACGTCACTTCCGGGTTTGGTGACCTCACTTCCGGGTTTGGTGACCTCACTTCCGGGTGTTGTGACCTCACTTCCGGGTTTAGTGACGTCACTTCCGGGTTTGGTGACCTCACTTCCGGGTTTGCTGACCTCACTTCCGGGTTTGCTGACCTCACTTCCGGGTGTGGTGACCTCACTTCTGGGTTTGCTGACCTCACTTCCGGGTTTGCTGACCTCACTTCCGGGTTTAGTGACGTCACTTCCGGGTGTGGTGACCTCACTTCCGGGTTTGGTGACCTCACTTCCGGGTTTGCTGACCTCACTTCCGGGTTTCCTGACCTCACTTCCGGGTTTGCTGACCTCACTTCCGGGTTTAGTGACGTCACTTCCGGGTTTGCTGACCTCACTTCCGGGTGTGGTGACCTCACTTCCGGGTTTGCTGACCTCACATCTGGGTGTGGTGACCTCACTTCCGGGTTTGCTGACCTCACTTCCGGGTGTGGTGACGTCACTTCCGGGTTTGGTGACCTCACTTCCGGGTGTGGTGACCTCACTTCCGGGTTTGCTGACCTCACTTCCGGGTGTGGTGACCTCACTTCCGGGTGTGGTGACCTCACTTCCGGGTTTGCTGACCTCACTTCCGGGTTTGCTGACATCACTTCCGCGTTTAGTGACGTCACTTCCGGGTTTGGTGACCTCACTTCCGGGTGTGGTGACCTCACTTCCGGGTATGCTGACCTCACTTCCGGGTTTAGTGACGTCACTTCCGGGTTTGGTGACCTCACTTCCGGGTGTGGTGACCTCACTTCCGGGTTTGGTGACCTCACTTCCGGGTGTGGTGACCTCACTTCCGGGTTTGCTGACCTCATTCCGGGTTTGCTGACCTCACTTCCGGGTTTAGTGACGTCACTTCCGGGTTTGGTTACCTCACTTCCGGGTGTGGTGACCTCACTTCCGGGTTTGGTGACCTCACTTCCGGGTTTGCTGACCTCACTTCCGGGTGTGGTGACCTCACTTCTGGGTTTGCTGACCTCACTTCCGTGTTTGCTGACCTCACTTCCGGGTGTGGTGACGTCACTTCCGGGTTTGGTGACCTCACTTCCGGGTGTGGTGACCTCACTTCCGGGTTTCCTGACCACACTTCCGGGTTTGCTGACCTCACTTCCGGGTTTAGTGACGTCACTTCCGGGTTTGGTGACCTCACTTCCGGGTGTGGTGACCTCACTTCCGGGTTTGGTGACCTCACTTCTGGGTGTGGTGACCTCACTTCCGGGTTTGCTGACCTCACTTCCGGGTGTGGTGACGTCACTTCCGGGTTTGGTGACCTCACTTCCGGGTGTGGTGACCTCACTTCCGGGTTTGCTGACATCACTTCCGGGTTTAGTGACGTCACTTCCGGGTTTGGTGACCTCACTTCCGGGTTTGCTGACCTCACTTCCGGGTTTGCTGACCTCACTTCCGGGTGTGGTGACCTCACTTCCGGGTTTGCTGACCTCACTTCCGGGTTTGTTGACCTCACTTCCGGGTGTGGTGATCTCACTTCCGGGTGTGGTGACCTCACTTCCGGGTTTGCTGACCTCACTTCCGGGTGTGGTGACCTCACTTCCAGGTGTGGTGACCTCACTTCCGGGTTTGCTGACCTCACTTCTGGGTTTGCTGAAGTCACTTCTGGGTCTGCTGAAATCACTTCTGGGTTTGCAGACCTGAGTTCCGAATTAGCAGACCTCACTTTCCTGGTCTGCTTACCTCACTTCCGGGTATGCTGACCTCACTTCCGGGTTTAGTGACGTCACTTCCGGGTGTGGTGACCTCACTTCCGGGTTTAGTGACGTCACTTCCGGGTTTGGTGACCTCACTTCCGGGTTTGGTGACCTCACTTCCGGGTGTTGTGACCTCACTTCCGGGTTTAGTGACGTCACTTCCGGGTTTGGTGACCTCACTTCCGGGTTTGCTGACCTCACTTCCGGGTTTGCTGACCTCACTTCCGGGTGTGGTGACCTCACTTCTGGGTTTGCTGACCTCACTTCCGGGTTTGCTGACCTCACTTCCGGGTTTAGTGACGTCACTTCCGGGTGTGGTGACCTCACTTCCGGGTTTGGTGACCTCACTTCCGGGTTTGCTGACCTCACTTCCGGGTTTCCTGACCTCACTTCCGGGTTTGCTGACCTCACTTCCGGGTTTAGTGACGTCACTTCCGGGTTTGGTGACCTCACTTCCGGGTGTGGTGACCTCACTTCCGGGTTTGCTGACCTCACTTCTGGGTGTGGTGACCTCACTTCCGGGTTTGCTGACCTCACTTCCGGGTGTGGTGACGTCACTTCCGGGATTGGTGACCTCACTTCCGGGTGTGGTGACCTCACTTCCGGGTCTGCTTACCTCACTTCCGGGTTTGATGACCTCACTTCCGGGTTTGGTGACCTCACTTCCGGGTTTGCTGACCTCACTTCCGGGTGTGGTGACCTCACTTCCGGGTTTGCTGACCTCACTTCCGGGTTTGCTGACATCACTTCCGGGTTTAGTGACGTCACTTCCGGGTTTGGTGACCTCACTTCCGGGTGTGGTGACCTCACTTCCGGGTATGCTGACCTCACTTCCGGGTTTAGTGACGTCACTTCCGGGTTTGGTGACCTCACTTCCGGGTGTGGTGACCTCACTTCCGGGTTTGGTGACCTCACTTCCGGGTGTGGTGACCTCACTTCCGGGTTTGCTGACCTCACTTCCGGGTTTGCTGACCTCACTTCCGGGTTTAGTGACGTCACTTCCGGGTTTGGTTACCTCACTTCCGGGTGTGGTGACCTCACTTCCGGGTTTGGTGACCTCACTTCCGGGTTTGCTGACCTCACTTCCGGGTGTGGTGACCTCACTTCCAGGTGTGGTGACCTCACTTCCGGGTTTGCTGACCTCACTTCTGGGTTTGCTGAAGTCACTTCTGGGTCTGCTGAAATCACTTCTGGGTTTGCAGACCTGAGTTCCGAATTAGCAGACCTCACTTTCCTGGTCTGCTTACCTCACTTCCGGGTATGCTGACCTCACTTCCGGGTTTAGTGACGTCACTTCCGGGTGTGGTGACCTCACTTCCGGGTTTAGTGACGTCACTTCCGGGTTTGGTGACCTCACTTCCGGGTTTGGTGACCTCACTTCCGGGTGTTGTGACCTCACTTCCGGGTTTAGTGACGTCACTTCCGGGTTTGGTGACCTCACTTCCGGGTTTGCTGACCTCACTTCCGGGTTTGCTGACCTCACTTCCGGGTGTGGTGACCTCACTTCTGGGTTTGCTGACCTCACTTCCGGGTTTGCTGACCTCACTTCCGGGTTTAGTGACGTCAATTCCGGGTTTGGTGACCTCACTTCCGCTTGTGGTGACCTCACTTCCGGGTTTCCTGACCTCACTTCAGGGTTTGCTGACCTCACTTCCGGGTTTAGTGACGTCACTTCCGGGTTTAGTGACGTCACTTCCGGGTTTGGTGACCTCACTTCCGGGTGTGGTGACCTCACTTCCGGGTTTGCTGACCTCACTTCTGGGTGTGGTGACCTCACTTCCGGGTTTGCTGACCTCACTTCCGGGTGTGGTGACGTCACTTCCGGGTTTGGTGACCTCACTTCCGGGTGTGGTGACCTCACTTCCGGGTTTGCTGACATCACTTCCGGGTTTAGTGACGTCACTTCCGGGTTTGGTGACCTCACTTCCGGGTGTGGTGACCTCACTTCCGGGTATGCTGACCTCACTTCCGGGTTTAGTGACGTCACTTCCGGGTTTGGTGACCTCACTTCCGGGTGTGGTGACCTCACTTCCGGGTTTGGTGACCTCACTTCCGGGTTTGCTGACCTCACTTCCGGGTTTGCTGACCTCACTTCCGGGTTTAGTGACGTCACTTCCGGGTTTGGTGACCTCACTTCCGGGTTTGCTGACCTCACTTCCGGGTTTGCTGACCTCACTTCCGGGTGTGGTGACCTCACTTCCGGGTTTGCTGACCTCACTTCCGGGTTTGTTGACCTCACTTCCGGGTGTGGTGACCTCACTTCCGGGTGTGGTGACCTCACTTCCGGGTTTGCTGACCTCACTTCCGGGTGTGGTGACCTCACTTCCAGGTGTGGTGACCTCACTTCCGGGTTTGCTGACCTCACTTCTGGGTTTGCTGAAGTCACTTCTGGGTCTGCTGAAATCACTTCTGGGTTTGCAGACCTGAGTTCCGAATTAGCAGACCTCACTTTCCTGGTCTGCTTACCTCACTTCCGGGTATGCTGACCTCACTTCCGGGTTTAGTGACGTCACTTCCGGGTGTGGTGACCTCACTTCCGGGTTTAGTGACGTCACTTCCGGGTTTGGTGACCTCACTTCCGGGTTTGGTGACCTCACTTCCGGGTGTTGTGACCTCACTTCCGGGTTTAGTGACGTCACTTCCGGGTTTGGTGACCTCACTTCCGGGTTTGCTGACCTCACTTCCGGGTTTGCTGACCTCACTTCCGGGTGTGGTGACCTCACTTCTGGGTTTGCTGACCTCACTTCCGGGTTTGCTGACCTCACTTCCGGGTTTAGTGACGTCACTTCCGGGTGTGGTGACCTCACTTCCGGGTTTGGTGACCTCACTTCCGGGTTTGCTGACCTCACTTCCGGGTTTCCTGACCTCACTTCCGGGTTTGCTGACCTCACTTCCGGGTTTAGTGACGTCACTTCCGGGTTTGCTGACCTCACTTCCGGGTGTGGTGACCTCACTTCCGGGTTTGCTGACCTCACATCTGGGTGTGGTGACCTCACTTCCGGGTTTGCTGACCTCACTTCCGGGTGTGGTGACGTCACTTCCGGGTTTGGTGACCTCACTTCCGGGTGTGGTGACCTCACTTCCGGGTTTGCTGACCTCACTTCCGGGTGTGGTGACCTCACTTCCGGGTGTGGTGACCTCACTTCCGGGTTTGCTGACCTCACTTCCGGGTTTGCTGACATCACTTCCGCGTTTAGTGACGTCACTTCCGGGTTTGGTGACCTCACTTCCGGGTGTGGTGACCTCACTTCCGGGTATGCTGACCTCACTTCCGGGTTTAGTGACGTCACTTCCGGGTTTGGTGACCTCACTTCCGGGTGTGGTGACCTCACTTCCGGGTTTGGTGACCTCACTTCCGGGTGTGGTGACCTCACTTCCGGGTTTGCTGACCTCATTCCGGGTTTGCTGACCTCACTTCCGGGTTTAGTGACGTCACTTCCGGGTTTGGTTACCTCACTTCCGGGTGTGGTGACCTCACTTCCGGGTTTGGTGACCTCACTTCCGGGTTTGCTGACCTCACTTCCGGGTGTGGTGACCTCACTTCTGGGTTTGCTGACCTCACTTCCGTGTTTGCTGACCTCACTTCCGGGTGTGGTGACGTCACTTCCGGGTTTGGTGACCTCACTTCCGGGTGTGGTGACCTCACTTCCGGGTTTCCTGACCTCACTTCCGGGTTTGCTGACCTCACTTCCGGGTTTCCTGACCTCACTTCCGGGTTTGCTGACCTCACTTCCGGGTTTAGTGACGTCACTTCCGGGTTTGGTGACCTCACTTCCGGGTGTGGTGACCTCACTTCCGGGTTTGCTGACCTCACTTCCGGGTGTGGTGACCTCACTTCCGGGTTTGCTGACCTCACTTCCGGGTGTGGTGACGTCACTTCCGGGTTTGGTGACCTCACTTCCGGGTGTGGTGACCTCACTTCCGGGTTTGCTGACCTCACTTCCGGGTGTGGTGACCTCACTTCCGGGTGTGGTGACCTCACTTCCGGGTTTGCTGACCTCACTTCCGGGTTTGCTGAAGTCACTTCTGGGTCTGCTGAAGTCACTTCTGGGTTTGCAGACCTGAGTTCCGAATTAGCAGACCTTACTTTCCTGGTCTGCTTACCTCACTTCCGGGTTTGATGACCTCACTTCCGGGTTTGGTGACCTCACTTCCGGGTTTGCTGACCTCACTTCCGGGTGTGGTGACCTCACTTCCGGGTTTGGTGACCTCACTTCCGGGTTTGCTGACATCACTTCCGGGTTTAGTGACGTCACTTCCGGGTTTGGTGACGTCACTTCCGGGTTTGGTGACCTCACTTCCGGGTTTGCTGAGCTCACTTCCGGGTTTGCTGACCTCACTTCCGGGTGTGGTGACCTCACTTCTGGGTTTGCTGACCTCACTTCCGGGTTTAGTGACGTCACTTCCGGGTTTGGTGACCTCACTTCCGGGTGTGGTGACCTCACTTCCGGGTTTGGTGACCTCACTTCCGGGTGTGGTGACCTCACTTCCGGGTGTGGTGACCTCACTTCCGGGTTTGCTGACCTCACTTCCGGGTTTAGTGACGTCACTTCCGGGTTTGGTTACCTCACTTCCGGGTGTGGTGACCTCACTTCCGGGTTTGGTGACCTCACTTCCGGGTGTGGTGACCTCACTTCCGGGTGTGGTGACCTCACTTCCGGGTTTAGTGACGTCACTTCCGGGTTTGGTGACCTCACTTCCGGGTGTGGTGACCTCACTTCCGGGTTTGCTGACCTCACTTCCGGGTGTGGTGACCTCACTTCCGGGTTTGCTGACATCACTTCCGGGTTTAGTGACGTCACTTCCGGGTTTGGTGACGTCACTTCCGGGTTTGGTGACCTCACTTCCGGGTTTGCTGAGCTCACTTCCGGGTTTGCTGACCTCACTTCCGGGTGTGGTGACCTCACTTCTGGGTTTGCTGACCTCACTTCCGGGTTTAGTGACGTCACTTCCGGGTTTGGTGACCTCACTTCCGGGTGTGGTGACCTCACTTCCGGGTTTGGTGACCTCACTTCCGGGTGTGGTGACCTCACTTCCGGGTGTGGTGACCTCACTTCCGGGTATGCTGACCTCACTTCCGGGTTTAGTGACGTCACTTCCGGGTTTGGTGACCTCACTTCCGGGTGTGGTGACCTCACTTCCGGGTTTCCTGACCTCACTTCCGGGTTTGCTGACCTCACTTCCGGGTTTCCTGACCTCACTTCCGGGTTTGCTGACCTCACTTCCGGGTTTAGTGACGTCACTTCCGGGTTTGGTGACCTCACTTCCGGGTGTGGTGACCTCACTTCCGGGTTTGCTGACCTCACTTCCGGGTGTGGTGACGTCACTTCCGGGTTTGGTGACCTCACTTCCGGGTGTGGTGACCTCACTTCCGGGTTTGCTGACCTCACTTCCGGGTGTGGTGACCTCACTTCCGGGTGTGGTGACCTCACTTCCGGATTTGCTGACCTCACTTCCGGGTTTGCTGAAGTCACTTCTGGGTCTGCTGAAGTCACTTCTGGGTTTGCAGACCTGAGTTCCGAATTAGCAGACCTTACTTTCCTGGTCTGCTTACCTCACTTCCGGGTTTGCTGACCTCACTTCCGGGTTTGGTGACCTCACTTCCGGGTTTGCTGACCTCACTTCCGGGTGTGGTGACCTCACTTCCGGGTTTGGTGACCTCACTTCCGGGTTTGCTGACATCACTTCCGGGTTTAGTGACGTCACTTCCGGGTTTGGTGACGTGACTTCCGGGTTTGGTGACCTCACTTCCGGGTTTGCTGAGCTCACTTCCGGGTTTGCTGACCTCACTTCCGGGTGTGGTGACCTCACTTCTGGGTTTGCTGACCTCACTTCCGGGTTTAGTGACGTCACTTCCGGGTTTGGTGACCTCACTTCCGGGTGTGGTGACCTCACTTCCGGGTTTGGTGACCTCACTTCCGGGTGTGGTGACCTCACTTCCGGGTTTGCTGACCTCACTTCCGGGTTTGCTGACCTCACTTCCGGGTTTAGTGACGTCACTTCCGGGTTTGGTTACCTCACTTCCGGGTGTGGTGACCTCACTTCCGGGTTTGGTGACCTCACTTCCGGGTGTGGTGACCTCACTTCCGGGTGTGGTGACCTCACTTCCGGGTTTAGTGACGTCACTTCCGGGTTTGGTGACCTCACTTCCGGGTGTGGTGACCTCACTTCCGGGTTTGCTGACCTCACTTCCGGGTGTGGTGACCTCACTTCCGGGTTTGCTGACATCACTTCCGGGTTTAGTGACGTCACTTCCGGGTTTGGTGACGTCACTTCCGGGTTTGGTGACCTCACTTCCGGGTTTGCTGAGCTCACTTCCGGGTTTGCTGACCTCACTTCCGGGTGTGGTGACCTCACTTCTGGGTTTGCTGACCTCACTTCCGGGTTTAGTGACGTCACTTCCGGGTTTGGTGACCTCACTTCCGGGTGTGGTGACCTCACTTCCGGGTTTGGTGACCTCACTTCCGGGTGTGGTGACCTCACTTCCGGGTGTGGTGACCTCACTTACGGGTATGCTGACCTCACTTCCGGGTTTAGTGACGTCACTTCCGGGTTTGGTGACCTCACTTCCGGGTGTGGTGACCTCACTTCCGGGTTTGGTGACCTCACTTCCGGGTTTGCTGACCTCACTTCCGGGTTTGCTGACCTCACTTCCGGGTTTAGTGACGTCACTTCCGGGTTTGGTGACCTCACTTCCGGGTTTGCTGACCTCACTTCCGGGTTTGCTGACCTCACTTCCGGGTGTGGTGACCTCACTTCCGGGTTTGCTGACCTCACTTCCGGGTTTGTTGACCTCACTTCCGGGTGTGGTGACCTCACTTCCGGGTGTGGTGACCTCACTTCCGGGTTTGCTGACCTCACTTCCGGGTGTGGTGACCTCACTTCCAGGTGAGGTGACCTCACTTCCGGGTTTGCTGACCTCACTTCTGGGTTTGCTGAAGTCACTTCTGGGTCTGCTGAAATCACTTCTGGGTTTGCAGACCTGAGTTCCGAATTAGCAGACCTCACTTTCCTGGTCTGCTTACCTCACTTCCGGGTATGCTGACCTCACTTCCGGGTTTAGTGACGTCACTTCCGGGTGTGGTGACCTCACTTCCGGGTTTAGTGACGTCACTTCCGGGTTTGGTGACCTCACTTCCGGGTTTGGTGACCTCACTTCCGGGTGTTGTGACCTCACTTCCGGGTTTAGTGACGTCACTTCCGGGTTTGGTGACCTCACTTCCGGGTTTGCTGACCTCACTTCCGGGTTTGCTGACCTCACTTCCGGGTGTGGTGACCTCACTTCTGGGTTTGCTGACCTCACTTCCGGGTTTGCTGACCTCACTTCCGGGTTTAGTGACGTCACTTCCGGGTGTGGTGACCTCACTTCCGGGTTTGGTGACCTCACTTCCGGGTTTGCTGACCTCACTTCCGGGTTTCCTGACCTCACTTCCGGGTTTGCTGACCTCACTTCCGGGTTTAGTGACGTCACTTCCGGGTTTGCTGACCTCACTTCCGGGTGTGGTGACCTCACTTCCGGGTTTGCTGACCTCACTTCTGGGTGTGGTGACCTCACTTCCGGGTTTGCTGACCTCACTTCCGGGTGTGGTGACGTCACTTCCGGGTTTGGTGACCTCACTTCCGGGTGTGGTGACCTCACTTCCGGGTTTGCTGACCTCACTTCCGGGTGTGGTGACCTCACTTCCGGGTGTGGTGACCTCACTTCCGGGTTTGCTGACCTCATTTCCGGGTTTGCTGACATCACTTCCGGGTTTAGTGACGTCACTTCCGGGTTTGGTGACCTCACTTCCGGGTGTGGTGACCTCACTTCCGGGTATGCTGACCTCACTTCCGGGTTTAGTGACGTCACTTCCGGGTTTGGTGACCTCACTTCCGGGTGTGGTGACCTCACTTCCGGGTTTGGTGACCTCACTTCCGGGTGTGGTGACCTCACTTCCGGGTTTGCTGACCTCACTTCCGGGTTTGCTGACCTCACTTCCGGGTTTAGTGACGTCACTTCCGGGTTTGGTTACCTCACTTCCGGGTGTGGTGACCTCACTTCCGGGTTTGGTGACCTCACTTCCGGGTTTGCTGACCTCACTTCCGGGTGTGGTGACCTCACTTCTGGGTTTGCTGACCTCACTTCCGTGTTTGCTGACCTCACTTCCGGGTTTGCTGACATCACTTCCGCGTTTAGTGACGTCACTTCCGGGTTTGGTGACCTCACTTCCGGGTGTGGTGACCTCACTTCCGGGTATGCTGACCTCACTTCCGGGTTTAGTGACGTCACTTCCGGGTTTGGTGACCTCACTTCCGGGTGTGGTGACCTCACTTCCGGGTTTGGTGACCTCACTTCCGGGTGTGGTGACCTCACTTCCGGGTTTGCTGACCTCACTTCCGGGTTTGCTGACCTCACTTCCGGGTTTAGTGACGTCACTTCCGGGTTTGGTTACCTCACTTCCGGGTGTGGTGACCTCACTTCCGGGTTTGGTGACCTCACTTCCGGGTTTGCTGACCTCACTTCCGGGTGTGGTGACCTCACTTCTGGGTTTGCTGACCTCACTTCCGTGTTTGCTGACCTCACTTCCGGGTGTGGTGACGTCACTTCCGGGTTTGGTGACCTCACTTCCGGGTGTGGTGACCTCACTTCCGGGTTTCCTGACCTCACTTCCGGGTTTGCTGACCTCACTTCCGGGTTTCCTGACCTCACTTCCGGGTTTGCTGACCTCACTTCCGGGTTTAGTGACGTCACTTCCGGGTTTGGTGACCTCACTTCCGGGTGTGGTGACCTCACTTCCGGGTTTGCTGACCTCACTTCCGGGTGTGGTGACCTCACTTTCGGGTTTGCTGACCTCACTTCCGGGTGTGGTGACGTCACTTCCGGGTTTGGTGACCTCACTTCCGGGTGTGGTGACCTCACTTCCGGGTTTGCTGACCTCACTTCCGGGTGTGGTGACCTCACTTCCGGGTGTGGTGACCTCACTTCCGGGTTTGCTGACCTCACTTCCGGGTTTAGTGACGTCACTTCCGGGTTTGGTTACCTCACTTCCGGGTGTGGTGACCTCACTTCCGGGTTTGGTGACCTCACTTCCGTGTTTGCTGACCTCACTTCCGGGTGTGGTGACGTCACTTCCGGGTTTGGTGACCTCACTTCCGGGTGTGGTGACCTCACTTCCGGGTTTCCTGACCTCACTTCCGGGTTTGCTGACCTCACTTCCGGGTTTCCTGACCTCACTTCCGGGTTTGCTGACCTCACTTCCGGGTTTAGTGACGTCACTTCCGGGTTTGGTGACCTCACTTCCGGGTGTGGTGACCTCACTTCCGGGTTTGCTGACCTCACTTCCGGGTGTGGTGACCTCACTTTCGGGTTTGCTGACCTCACTTCCGGGTGTGGTGACGTCACTTCCGGGTTTGGTGACCTCACTTCCGGGTGTGGTGACCTCACTTCCGGGTTTGCTGACCTCACTTCCGGGTGTGGTGACCTCACTTCCGGGTGTGGTGACCTCACTTCCGGGTTTGCTGACCTCACTTCCGGGTTTGCTGAAGTCACTTCTGGGTCTGCTGAAGTCACTTCTGGGTTTGCAGACCTGAGTTCCGAATTAGCAGACCTTACTTTCCTGGTCTGCTTACCTCACTTCCGGGTTTGATGACCTCACTTCCGGGTTTGGTGACCTCACTTCCGGGTTTGCTGACCTCACTTCCGGGTGTGGTGACCTCACTTCCGGGTTTGGTGACCTCACTTCCGGGTTTGCTGACATCACTTCCGGGTTTAGTGACGTCACTTCCGGGTTTGGTGACGTCACTTCCGGGTTTGGTGACCTCACTTCCGGGTTTGCTGAGCTCACTTCCGGGTTTGCTGACCTCACTTCCGGGTGTGGTGACCTCACTTCTGGGTTTGCTGACCTCACTTCCGGGTTTAGTGACGTCACTTCCGGGTTTGGTGACCTCACTTCCGGGTGTGGTGACCTCACTTCCGGGTTTGGTGACCTCACTTCCGGGTGTGGTGACCTCACTTCCGGGTTTGCTGACCTCACTTCCGGGTTTGCTGACCTCACTTCCGGGTTTAGTGACGTCACTTCCGGGTTTGGTTACCTCACTTCCGGGTGTGGTGACCTCACTTCCGGGTTTGGTGACCTCACTTCCGGGTGTGGTGACCTCACTTCCGGGTGTGGTGACCTCACTTCCGGGTTTAGTGACGTCACTTCCGGGTTTGGTGACCTCACTTCCGGGTGTGGTGACCTCACTTCCGGGTTTGCTGACCTCACTTCCGGGTGTGGTGACCTCACTTCCGGGTTTGCTGACATCACTTCCGGGTTTAGTGACGTCACTTCCGGGTTTGGTGACGTCACTTCCGGGTTTGGTGACCTCACTTCCGGGTTTGCTGAGCTCACTTCCGGGTTTGCTGACCTCACTTCCGGGTGTGGTGACCTCACTTCTGGGTTTGCTGACCTCACTTCCGGGTTTAGTGACGTCACTTCCGGGTTTGGTGACCTCACTTCCGGGTGTGGTGACCTCACTTCCGGGTTTGGTGACCTCACTTCCGGGTGTGGTGACCTCACTTCCGGGTGTGGTGACCTCACTTCCGGGTATGCTGACCTCACTTCCGGGTTTAGTGACGTCACTTCCGGGTTTGGTGACCTCACTTCCGGGTGTGGTGACCTCACTTCCGGGTTTCCTGACCTCACTTCCGGGTTTGCTGACCTCACTTCCGGGTTTCCTGACCTCACTTCCGGGTTTGCTGACCTCACTTCCGGGTTTAGTGACGTCACTTCCGGGTTTGGTGACCTCACTTCCGGGTGTGGTGACCTCACTTCCGGGTTTGCTGACCTCACTTCCGGGTGTGGTGACGTCACTTCCGGGTTTGGTGACCTCACTTCCGGGTGTGGTGACCTCACTTCCGGGTTTGCTGACCTCACTTCCGGGTGTGGTGACCTCACTTCCGGGTGTGGTGACCTCACTTCCGGGTTTGCTGACCTCACTTCCGGGTTTGCTGAAGTCACTTCTGGGTCTGCTGAAGTCACTTCTGGGTTTGCAGACCTGAGTTCCGAATTAGCAGACCTTACTTTCCTGGTCTGCTTACCTCACTTCCGGGTTTGATGACCTCACTTCCGGGTTTGGTGACCTCACTTCCGGGTTTGCTGACCTCACTTCCGGGTGTGGTGACCTCACTTCCGGGTTTGGTGACCTCACTTCCGGGTTTGCTGACATCACTTCCGGGTTTAGTGACGTCACTTCCGGGTTTGGTGACGTCACTTCCGGGTTTGGTGACCTCACTTCCGGGTTTGCTGAGCTCACTTCCGGGTTTGCTGACCTCACTTCCGGGTGTGGTGACCTCACTTCTGGGTTTGCTGACCTCACTTCCGGGTTTAGTGACATCACTTCCGGGTTTGGTGACCTCACTTCCGGGTGTGGTGACCTCACTTCCGGGTTAGGTGACCTCACTTCCGGGTGTGGTGACCTCACTTCCGGGTTTGCTGACCTCACTTCCGGGTTTGCTGACCTCACTTCCGGGTTTAGTGACGTCACTTCCGGGTTTGGTTACCTCACTTCCGGGTGTGGTGACCTCACTTCCGGGTTTGGTGACCTCACTTCCGGGTGTGGTGACCTCACTTCCGGGTGTGGTGACCTCACTTCCGGGTTTAGTGACGTCACTTCCGGGTTTGGTGACCTCACTTCCGGGTGTGGTGACCTCACTTCCGGGTTTGCTGACCTCACTTCCGGGTGTGGTGACCTCACTTCCGGGTTTGCTGACATCACTTCCGGGTTTAGTGACGTCACTTCCGGGTTTGGTGACGTCACTTCCGGGTTTGGTGACCTCACTTCCGGGTTTGCTGAGCTCACTTCCGGGTTTGCTGACCTCACTTCCGGGTGTGGTGACCTCACTTCTGGGTTTGCTGACCTCACTTCCGGGTTTAGTGACGTCACTTCCGGGTTTGGTGACCTCACTTCCGGGTGTGGTGACCTCACTTCCGGGTTTGGTGACCTCACTTCCGGGTGTGGTGACCTCACTTCCGGGTGTGGTGACCTCACTTCCGGGTATGCTGACCTCACTTCCGGGTTTAGTGACGTCACTTCCGGGTTTGGTGACCTCACTTCCGGGTGTGGTGACCTCACTTCCGGGTTTGGTGACCTCACTTCCGGGTGTGGTGACCTCACTTCCGGGTTTGCTGACCTCACTTCCGGGTTTGCTGACCTCACTTCCGGGTTTAGTGACGTCACTTCCGGGTTTGGTGACCTCACTTCCGGGTGTGGTGACCTCACTTCCGGGTTTGCTGACCTCACTTCCGGGTGTGGTGACGTCACTTCCGGGTTTGGTGACCTCACTTCCGGGTGTGGTGACCTCACTTCCGGGTTTGCTGACCTCACTTCCGGGTGTGGTGACCTCACTTCCGGGTGTGGTGACCTCACTTCCGGGTTTGCTGACCTCACTTCCGGGTTTGCTGACCTCACTTCCGGGTGTGGTGACCTCACTTCCGGGTTTGCTGACCTCACTTCCGGGTTTGCTGAAGTCACTTCTGGGTCTGCTGAAGTCACTTCTGGGTTTGCAGACCTGAGTTCCGAATTAGCAGACCTTACTTTCCTGGTCTGCTTACCTCACTTCCGGGTTTGATGACCTCACTTCCGGGTTTGGTGACCTCACTTCCGGGTTTGCTGACCTCACTTCCGGGTGTGGTGACCTCACTTCCGGGTTTGGTGACCTCACTTCCGGGTTTGCTGACATCACTTCCGGGTTTAGTGACGTCACTTCCGGGTTTGGTGACGTCACTTCCGGGTTTGGTGACCTCACTTCCGGGTTTGCTGAGCTCACTTCCGGGTTTGCTGACCTCACTTCCGGGTGTGGTGACCTCACTTCTGGGTTTGCTGACCTCACTTCCGGGTTTAGTGACGTCACTTCCGGGTTTGGTGACCTCACTTCCGGGTGTGGTGACCTCACTTCCGGGTTTGGTGACCTCACTTCCGGGTGTGGTGACCTCACTTCCGGGTTTGCTGACCTCACTTCCGGGTTTGCTGACCTCACTTCCGGGTTTAGTGACGTCACTTCCGGGTTTGGTTACCTCACTTCCGGGTGTGGTGACCTCACTTCCGGGTTTGGTGACCTCACTTTTGGGTGTGGTGACCTCACTTCCGGGTGTGGTGACCTCACTTCCGGGTTTAGTGACGTCACTTCCGGGTTTGGTGACCTCACTTCCGGGTGTGGTGACCTCACTTCCGGGTTTGCTGACCTCACTTCCGGGTGTGGTGACCTCACTTCCGGGTTTGCTGACATCACTTCCGGGTTTAGTGACGTCACTTCCGGGTTTGGTGACGTCACTTCCGGGTTTGGTGACCTCACTTCCGGGTTTGCTGAGCTCACTTCCGGGTTTGCTGACCTCACTTCCGGGTGTGGTGACCTCACTTCTGGGTTTGCTGACCTCACTTCCGGGTTTAGTGACGTCACTTCCGGGTTTGGTGACCTCACTTCCGGGTGTGGTGACCTCACTTCCGGGTTTGGTGACCTCACTTCCGGGTGTGGTGACCTCACTTCCGGGTGTGGTGACCTCACTTCCGGGTATGCTGACCTCACTTCCGGGTTTAGTGACGTCACTTCCGGGTTTGGTGACCTCACTTCCGGGTGTGGTGACCTCACTTCCGGGTTTGGTGACCTCACTTCCGGGTTTGCTGACCTCACTTCCGGGTTTGCTGACCTCACTTCCGGGTTTAGTGACGTCACTTCCGGGTTTGGTGACCTCACTTCCGGGTTTGCTGACCTCACTTCCGGGTTTGCTGACCTCACTTCCGGGTGTGGTGACCTCACTTCCGGGTTTGCTGACCTCACTTCCGGGTTTGTTGACCTCACTTCCGGGTGTGGTGACCTCACTTCCGGGTGTGGTGACCTCACTTCCGGGTTTGCTGACCTCACTTCCGGGTGTGGTGACCTCACTTCCAGGTGTGGTGACCTCACTTCCGGGTTTGCTGACCTCACTTCTGGGTTTGCTGAAGTCACTTCTGGGTCTGCTGAAATCACTTCTGGGTTTGCAGACCTGAGTTCCGAATTAGCAGACCTCACTTTCCTGGTCTGCTTACCTCACTTCCGGGTATGCTGACCTCACTTCCGGGTTTAGTGACGTCACTTCCGGGTGTGGTGACCTCACTTCCGGGTTTAGTGACGTCACTTCCGGGTTTGGTGACCTCACTTCCGGGTTTGGTGACCTCACTTCCGGGTGTTGTGACCTCACTTCCGGGTTTAGTGACGTCACTTCCGGGTTTGGTGACCTCACTTCCGGGTTTGCTGACCTCACTTCCGGGTTTGCTGACCTCACTTCCGGGTGTGGTGACCTCACTTCTGGGTTTGCTGACCTCACTTCCGGGTTTGCTGACCTCACTTCCGGGTTTAGTGACGTCACTTCCGGGTGTGGTGACCTCACTTCCGGGTTTGGTGACCTCACTTCCGGGTTTGCTGACCTCACTTCCGGGTTTCCTGACCTCACTTCCGGGTTTGCTGACCTCACTTCCGGGTTTAGTGACGTCACTTCCGGGTTTGCTGACCTCACTTCCGGGTGTGGTGACCTCACTTCCGGGTTTGCTGACCTCACTTCTGGGTGTGGTGACCTCACTTCCGGGTTTGCTGACCTCACTTCCGGGTGTGGTGACGTCACTTCCGGGTTTGGTGACCTCACTTCCGGGTGTGGTGACCTCACTTCCGGGTTTGCTGACCTCACTTCCGGGTGTGGTGACCTCACTTCCGGGTGTGGTGACCTCACTTCCGGGTTTGCTGACCTCACTTCCGGGTTTGCTGACATCACTTCCGGGTTTAGTGACGTCACTTCCGGGTTTGGTGACCTCACTTCCGGGTGTGGTGACCTCACTTCCGGGTATGCTGACCTCACTTCCGGGTTTAGTGACGTCACTTCCGGGTTTGGTGACCTCACTTCCGGGTGTGGTGACCTCACTTCCGGGTTTGGTGACCTCACTTCCGGGTGTGGTGACCTCACTTCCGGGTTTGCTGACCTCACTTCCGGGTTTGCTGACCTCACTTCCGGGTTTAGTGACGTCACTTCCGGGTTTGGTTACCTCACTTCCGGGTGTGGTGACCTCACTTCCGGGTTTGGTGACCTCACTTCCGGGTTTGCTGACCTCACTTCCGGGTGTGGTGACCTCACTTCTGGGTTTGCTGACCTCACTTCCGTGTTTGCTGACCTCACTTCCGGGTTTGCTGACATCACTTCCGCGTTTAGTGACGTCACTTCCGGGTTTGGTGACCTCACTTCCGGGTGTGGTGACCTCACTTCCGGGTATGCTGACCTCACTTCCGGGTTTAGTGACGTCACTTCCGGGTTTGGTGACCTCACTTCCGGGTGTGGTGACCTCACTTCCGGGTTTGGTGACCTCACTTCCGGGTGTGGTGACCTCACTTCCGGGTTTGCTGACCTCACTTCCGGGTTTGCTGACCTCACTTCCGGGTTTAGTGACGTCACTTCCGGGTTTGGTTACCTCACTTCCGGGTGTGGTGACCTCACTTCCGGGTTTGGTGACCTCACTTCCGGGTTTGGTGACCTCACTTCCGGGTGTGGTGACCTCACTTCTGGGTTTGCTGACCTCACTTCCGTGTTTGCTGACCTCACTTCCGGGTGTGGTGACGTCACTTCCGGGTTTGGTGACCTCACTTCCGGGTGTGGTGACCTCACTTCCGGGTTTCCTGACCTCACTTCCGGGTTTGCTGACCTCACTTCCGGGTTTCCTGACCTCACTTCCGGGTTTGCTGACCTCACTTCCGGGTTTAGTGACGTCACTTCCGGGTTTGGTGACCTCACTTCCGGGTGTGGTGACCTCACTTCCGGGTTTGCTGACCTCACTTCCGGGTGTGGTGACCTCACTTCCGGGTTTGCTGACCTCACTTCCGGGTGTGGTGACGTCACTTCCGGGTTTGGTGACCTCACTTCCGGGTGTGGTGACCTCACTTCCGGGTTTGCTGACCTCACTTCCGGGTGTGGTGACCTCACTTCCGGGTGTGGTGACCTCACTTCCGGGTTTGCTGACCTCACTTCCGGGTTTGCTGAAGTCACTTCTGGGTCTGCTGAAGTCACTTCTGGGTTTGCAGACCTGAGTTCCGAATTAGCAGACCTTACTTTCCTGGTCTGCTTACCTCACTTCCGGGTTTGATGACCTCACTTCCGGGTTTGGTGACCTCACTTCCGGGTTTGCTGACCTCACTTCCGGGTGTGGTGACCTCACTTCCGGGTTTGGTGACCTCACTTCCGGGTTTGCTGACATCACTTCCGGGTTTAGTGACGTCACTTCCGGGTTTGGTGACGTCACTTCCGGGTTTGGTGACCTCACTTCCGGGTTTGCTGAGCTCACTTCCGGGTTTGCTGACCTCACTTCCGGGTGTGGTGACCTCACTTCTGGGTTTGCTGACCTCACTTCCGGGTTTAGTGACGTCACTTCCGGGTTTGGTGACCTCACTTCCGGGTGTGGTGACCTCACTTCCGGGTTTGGTGACCTCACTTCCGGGTGTGGTGACCTCACTTCCGGGTTTGCTGACCTCACTTCCGGGTTTGCTGACCTCACTTCCGGGTTTAGTGACGTCACTTCCGGGTTTGGTTACCTCACTTCCGGGTGTGGTGACCTCACTTCCGGGTTTGGTGACCTCACTTCCGGGTGTGGTGACCTCACTTCCGGGTGTGGTGACCTCACTTCCGGGTTTAGTGACGTCACTTCCGGGTTTGGTGACCTCACTTCTGGGTGTGGTGACCTCACTTCCGGGTTTGCTGACCTCACTTCCGGGTGTGGTGACCTCACTTCCGGGTTTGCTGACATCACTTCCGGGTTTAGTGACGTCACTTCCGGGTTTGGTGACGTCACTTCCGGGTTTGGTGACCTCACTTCCGGGTTTGCTGAGCTCACTTCCGGGTTTGCTGACCTCACTTCCGGGTGTGGTGACCTCACTTCTGGGTTTGCTGACCTCACTTCCGGGTTTAGTGACGTCACTTCCGGGTTTGGTGACCTCACTTCCGGGTGTGGTGACCTCACTTCCGGGTTTGGTGACCTCACTTCCGGGTGTGGTGACCTCACTTCCGGGTGTGGTGACCTCACTTCCGGGTATGCTGACCTCACTTCCGGGTTTAGTGACGTCACTTCCGGGTTTGGTGACCTCACTTCCGGGTGTGGTGACCTCACTTCCGGGTTTCCTGACCTCACTTCCGGGTTTGCTGACCTCACTTCCGGGTTTCCTGACCTCACTTCCGGGTTTGCTGACCTCACTTCCGGGTTTAGTGACGTCACTTCCGGGTTTGGTGACCTCACTTCCGGGTGTGGTGACCTCACTTCCGGGTTTGCTGACCTCACTTCCGGGTGTGGTGACGTCACTTCCGGGTTTGGTGACCTCACTTCCGGGTGTGGTGACCTCACTTCCGGGTTTGCTGACCTCACTTCCGGGTGTGGTGACCTCACTTCCGGGTGTGGTGACCTCACTTCCGGGTTTGCTGACCTCACTTCCGGGTTTGCTGAAGTCACTTCTGGGTCTGCTGAAGTCACTTCTGGGTTTGCAGACCTGAGTTCCGAATTAGCAGACCTTACTTTCCTGGTCTGCTTACCTCACTTCCGGGTTTGATGACCTCACTTCCGGGTTTGGTGACCTCACTTCCGGGTTTGCTGACCTCACTTCCGGGTGTGGTGACCTCACTTCCGGGTTTGGTGACCTCACTTCCGGGTTTGCTGACGTCACTTCCGGGTTTAGTGACGTCACTTCCGGGTTTGGTGACGTCACTTCCGGGTTTGGTGACCTCACTTCCGGGTTTGCTGAGCTCACTTCCGGGTTTGCTGACCTCACTTCCGGGTGTGGTGACCTCACTTCTGGGTTTGCTGACCTCACTTCCGGGTTTAGTGACGTCACTTCCGGGTTTGGTGACCTCACTTCCGGGTGTGGTGACCTCACTTCCGGGTTTGGTGACCTCACTTCCGGGTGTGGTGACCTCACTTCCGGGTTTGCTGACCTCACTTCCGGGTTTGCTGACCTCACTTCCGGGTTTAGTGACGTCACTTCCGGGTTTGGTTACCTCACTTCCGGGTGTGGTGACCTCACTTCCGGGTTTGGTGACCTCACTTCCGGGTGTGGTGACCTCACTTCCGGGTGTGGTGACCTCACTTCCGGGTTTAGTGACGTCACTTCCGGGTTTGGTGACCTCACTTCCGGGTGTGGTGACCTCACTTCCGGGTTTGCTGACCTCACTTCCGGGTGTGGTGACCTCACTTCCGGGTTTGCTGACATCACTTCCGGGTTTAGTGACGTCACTTCCGGGTTTGGTGACGTCACTTCCGGGTTTGGTGACCTCACTTCCGGGTTTGCTGAGCTCACTTCCGGGTTTGCTGACCTCACTTCCGGGTGTGGTGACCTCACTTCTGGGTTTGCTGACCTCACTTCCGGGTTTAGTGACGTCACTTCCGGGTTTGGTGACCTCACTTCCGGGTGTGGTGACCTCACTTCCGGGTTTGGTGACCTCACTTCCGGGTGTGGTGACCTCACTTCCGGGTGTGGTGACCTCACTTCCGGGTATGCTGACCTCACTTCCGGGTTTAGTGACGTCACTTCCGGGTTTGGTGACCTCACTTCCGGGTGTGGTGACCTCACTTCCGGGTTTCCTGACCTCACTTCCGGGTTTGCTGACCTCACTTCCGGGTTTCCTGACCTCACTTCCGGGTTTGCTGACCTCACTTCCGGGTTTAGTGACGTCACTTCCGGGTTTGGTGACCTCACTTCCGGGTGTGGTGACCTCACTTCCGGGTTTGCTGACCTCACTTCCGGGTGTGGTGACGTCACTTCCGGGTTTGGTGACCTCACTTCCGGGTGTGGTGACCTCACTTCCGGGTTTGCTGACCTCACTTCCGGGTGTGGTGACCTCACTTCCGGGTGTGGTGACCTCACTTCCGGGTTTGCTGACCTCACTTCCGGGTTTGCTGAAGTCACTTCTGGGTCTGCTGAAGTCACTTCTGGGTTTGCAGACCTGAGTTCCGAATTAGCAGACCTTACTTTCCTGGTCTGCTTACCTCACTTCCGGGTTTGATGACCTCACTTCCGGGTTTGGTGACCTCACTTCCGGGTTTGCTGACCTCACTTCCGGGTGTGGTGACCTCACTTCCGGGTTTGGTGACCTCACTTCCGGGTTTGCTGACATCACTTCCGGGTTTAGTGACGTCACTTCCGGGTTTGGTGACGTCACTTCCGGGTTTGGTGACCTCACTTCCGGGTTTGCTGAGCTCACTTCCGGGTTTGCTGACCTCACTTCCGGGTGTGGTGACCTCACTTCTGGGTTTGCTGACCTCACTTCCGGGTTTAGTGACGTCACTTCCGGGTTTGGTGACCTCACTTCCGGGTGTGGTGACCTCACTTCCGGGTTTGGTGACCTCACTTCCGGGTGTGGTGACCTCACTTCCGGGTTTGCTGACCTCACTTCCGGGTTTGCTGACCTCACTTCCGGGTTTAGTGACGTCACTTCCGGGTTTGGTTACCTCACTTCCGGGTGTGGTGACCTCACTTCCGGGTTTGGTGACCTCACTTCCGGGTGTGGTGACCTCACTTCCGGGTGTGGTGACCTCACTTCCGGGTTTAGTGACGTCACTTCCGGGTTTGGTGACCTCACTTCCGGGTGTGGTGACCTCACTTCCGGGTTTGCTGACCTCACTTCCGGGTGTGGTGACCTCACTTCCGGGTTTGCTGACATCACTTCCGGGTTTAGTGACGTCACTTCCGGGTTTGGTGACGTCACTTCCGGGTTTGGTGACCTCACTTCCGGGTTTGCTGAGCTCACTTCCGGGTTTGCTGACCTCACTTCCGGGTGTGGTGACCTCACTTCTGGGTTTGCTGACCTCACTTCCGGGTTTAGTGACGTCACTTCCGGGTTTGGTGACCTCACTTCCGGGTGTGGTGACCTCACTTCCGGGTTTGGTGACCTCACTTCCGGGTGTGGTGACCTCACTTCCGGGTGTGGTGACCTCACTTCCGGGTATGCTGACCTCACTTCCGGGTTTAGTGACGTCACTTCCGGGTTTGGTGACCTCACTTCCGGGTGTGGTGACCTCACTTCCGGGTTTGGTGACCTCACTTCCGGGTTTGCTGACCTCACTTCCGGGTTTGCTGACCTCACTTCCGGGTTTAGTGACGTCACTTCCGGGTTTGGTGACCTCACTTCCGGGTTTGCTGACCTCACTTCCGGGTTTGCTGACCTCACTTCCGGGTGTGGTGACCTCACTTCCGGGTTTGCTGACCTCACTTCCGGGTTTGTTGACCTCACTTCCGGGTGTGGTGACCTCACTTCCGGGTGTGGTGACCTCACTTCCGGGTTTGCTGACCTCACTTCCGGGTGTGGTGACCTCACTTCCAGGTGTGGTGACCTCACTTCCGGGTTTGCTGACCTCACTTCTGGGTTTGCTGAAGTCACTTCTGGGTCTGCTGAAATCACTTCTGGGTTTGCAGACCTGAGTTCCGAATTAGCAGACCTCACTTTCCTGGTCTGCTTACCTCACTTCCGGGTATGCTGACCTCACTTCCGGGTTTAGTGACGTCACTTCCGGGTGTGGTGACCTCACTTCCGGGTTTAGTGACGTCACTTCCGGGTTTGGTGACCTCACTTCCGGGTTTGGTGACCTCACTTCCGGGTGTTGTGACCTCACTTCCGGGTTTAGTGACGTCACTTCCGGGTTTGGTGACCTCACTTCCGGGTTTGCTGACCTCACTTCCGGGTTTGCTGACCACACTTCCGGGTGTGGTGACCTCACTTCTGGGTTTGCTGACCTCACTTCCGGGTTTGCTGACCTCACTTCCGGGTTTAGTGACGTCACTTCCGGGTGTGGTGACCTCACTTCCGGGTTTGGTGACCTCACTTCCGGGTTTGCTGACCTCACTTCCGGGTTTCCTGACCTCACTTCCGGGTTTGCTGACCTCACTTCCGGGTTTAGTGACGTCACTTCCGGGTTTGCTGACCTCACTTCCGGGTGTGGTGACCTCACTTCCGGGTTTGCTGACCTCACTTCTGGGTGTGGTGACCTCACTTCCGGGTTTGCTGACCTCACTTCCGGGTGTGGTGACGTCACTTCCGGGTTTGGTGACCTCACTTCCGGGTGTGGTGACCTCACTTCCGGGTTTGCTGACCTCACTTCCGGGTGTGGTGACCTCACTTCCGGGTGTGGTGACCTCACTTCCGGGTTTGCTGACCTCACTTCCGGGTTTGCTGACATCACTTCCGGGTTTAGTGACGTCACTTCCGGGTTTGGTGACCTCACTTCCGGGTGTGGTGACCTCACTTCCGGGTATGCTGACCTCACTTCCGGGTTTAGTGACGTCACTTCCGGGTTTGGTGACCTCACTTCCGGGTTTGCTGACCTCACTTCCGGGTTTGCTGACCACACTTCCGGGTGTGGTGACCTCACTTCTGGGTTTGCTGACCTCACTTCCGGGTTTGCTGACCTCACTTCCGGGTTTAGTGACGTCACTTCCGGGTGTGGTGACCTCACTTCCGGGTTTGGTGACCTCACTTCCGGGTTTGCTGACCTCACTTCCGGGTTTCCTGACCTCACTTCCGGGTTTGCTGACCTCACTTCCGGGTTTAGTGACGTCACTTCCGGGTTTGCTGACCTCACTTCCGGGTGTGGTGACCTCACTTCCGGGTTTGCTGACCTCACTTCTGGGTGTGGTGACCTCACTTCCGGGTTTGCTGACCTCACTTCCGGGTGTGGTGACGTCACTTCCGGGTTTGGTGACCTCACTTCCGGGTGTGGTGACCTCACTTCCGGGTTTGCTGACCTCACTTCCGGGTGTGGTGACCTCACTTCCGGGTGTGGTGACCTCACTTCCGGGTTTGCTGACCTCACTTCCGGGTTTGCTGACATCACTTCCGGGTTTAGTGACGTCACTTCCGGGTTTGGTGACCTCACTTCCGGGTGTGGTGACCTCACTTCCGGGTATGCTGACCTCACTTCCGGGTTTAGTGACGTCACTTCCGGGTTTGGTGACCTCACTTCCGGGTGTGGTGACCTCACTTCCGGGTTTGGTGACCTCACTTCCGGGTGTGGTGACCTCACTTCCGGGTTTGCTGACCTCACTTCCGGGTTTGCTGACCTCACTTCCGGGTTTAGTGACGTCACTTCCGGGTTTGGTTACCTCACTTCCGGGTGTGGTGACCTCACTTCCGGGTTTGGTGACCTCACTTCCGGGTTTGCTGACCTCACTTCCGGGTGTGGTGACCTCACTTCTGGGTTTGCTGACCTCACTTCCGTGTTTGCTGACCTCACTTCCGGGTGTGGTGACGTCACTTCCGGGTTTGGTGACCTCACTTCCGGGTGTGGTGACCTCACTTCCGGGTTTCCTGACCTCACTTCCGGGTTTGCTGACCTCACTTCCGGGTTTCCTGACCTCACTTCCGGGTTTGCTGACCTCACTTCCGGGTTTAGTGACGTCACTTCCGGGTTTGGTGACCTCACTTCCGGGTGTGGTGACCTCACTTCCGGGTTTGCTGACCTCACTTCCGGGTGTGGTGACCTCACTTCCGGGTTTGCTGACCTCACTTCCGGGTGTGGTGACGTCACTTCCGGGTTTGGTGACCTCACTTCCGGGTGTGGTGACCTCACTTCCGGGTTTGCTGACCTCACTTCCGGGTGTGGTGACCTCACTTCCGGGTGTGGTGACCTCACTTCCGGGTTTGCTGACCTCACTTCCGGGTTTGCTGAAGTCACTTCTGGGTCTGCTGAAGTCACTTCTGGGTTTGCAGACCTGAGTTCCGAATTAGCAGACCTTACTTTCCTGGTCTGCTTACCTCACTTCCGGGTTTGATGACCTCACTTCCGGGTTTGGTGACCTCACTTCCGGGTTTGCTGACCTCACTTCCGGGTGTGGTGACCTCACTTCCGGGTTTGGTGACCTCACTTCCGGGTTTGCTGACATCACTTCCGGGTTTAGTGACGTCACTTCCGGGTTTGGTGACGTCACTTCCGGGTTTGGTGACCTCACTTCCGGGTTTGCTGAGCTCACTTCCGGGTTTGCTGACCTCACTTCCGGGTGTGGTGACCTCACTTCTGGGTTTGCTGACCTCACTTCCGGGTTTAGTGACGTCACTTCCGGGTTTGGTGACCTCACTTCCGGGTGTGGTGACCTCACTTCCGGGTTTGGTGACCTCACTTCCGGGTGTGGTGACCTCACTTCCGGGTTTGCTGACCTCACTTCCGGGTTTGCTGACCTCACTTCCGGGTTTAGTGACGTCACTTCCGGGTTTGGTTACCTCACTTCCGGGTGTGGTGACCTCACTTCCGGGTTTGGTGACCTCACTTCCGGGTGTGGTGACCTCACTTCCGGGTGTGGTGACCTCACTTCCGGGTTTAGTGACGTCACTTCCGGGTTTGGTGACCTCACTTCCGGGTGTGGTGACCTCACTTCCGGGTTTGCTGACCTCACTTCCGGGTGTGGTGACCTCACTTCCGGGTTTGCTGACATCACTTCCGGGTTGAGTGACGTCACTTCCGGGTTTGGTGACGTCACTTCCGGGTTTGGTGACCTCACTTCCGGGTTTGCTGAGCTCACTTCCGGGTTTGCTGACCTCACTTCCGGGTGTGGTGACCTCACTTCTGGGTTTGCTGACCTCACTTCCGGGTTTAGTGACGTCACTTCCGGGTTTGGTGACCTCACTTCCGGGTGTGGTGACCTCACTTCCGGGTTTGGTGACCTCACTTCCGGGTGTGGTGACCTCACTTCCGGGTTTGCTGACCTCACTTCCGGGTTTGCTGACCTCACTTCCGGGTTTAGTGACGTCACTTCCGGGTTTGGTTACCTCACTTCCGGGTGTGGTGACCTCACTTCCGGGTTTGGTGACCTCACTTCCGGGTGTGGTGACCTCACTTCCGGGTGTGGTGACCTCACTTCCGGGTTTAGTGACGTCACTTCCGGGTTTGGTGACCTCACTTCCGGGTGTGGTGACCTCACTTCCGGGTTTGCTGACCTCACTTCCGGGTGTGGTGACCTCACTTCCAGGTGTGGTGACCTCACTTCCGGGTTTGCTGACCTCACTTCCGGGTTTGCTGAAGTCACTTCTGGGTCTGCTGAAATCACTTCTGGGTTTGCAGACCTGAGTTCCGAATTAGCAGACCTCACTTTCCTGGTCTGCTTACCTCACTTCCGGGTATGCTGACCTCACTTCCGGGTTTAGTGACGTCACTTCCGGGTGTGGTGACCTCACTTCCGGGTTTAGTGACGTCACTTCCGGGTTTGGTGACCCCACTTCCGGGTTTGGTGACCTCACTTCCGGGTGTTGTGACCTCACTTCCGGGTTTAGTGACGTCACTTCCGGGTTTGGTGACCTCACTTCCGGGTTTGCTGACCTCACTTCCGGGTGTGTTGACCTCACTTCTGGGTTTGCTGACCTCACTTCCGGGTGTTGTGACCTCACTTCCGGGTTTAGTGACGTCACTTCCGGGTTTGGTGACCTCACTTCCGGGTGTGGTGACCTCACTTCCGGGTTTGGTGACCTCACTTCCGGGTTTGCTGACCTCACTTCCGGGTTTCCTGACCTCACTTCCGGGTTTGCTGACCTCACTTCCGGGTTTGCTGAAGTCACTTCTGGGTCTGCTGAAGTCACTTCTGGGTTTGCAGACCTGAGTTCCGAATTAGCAGACCTTACTTTCCTGGTCTGCTTACCTCACTTCCGGGTTTGATGACCTCACTTCCGGGTTTGGTGACCTCACTTCCGGGTTTGCTGACCTCACTTCCGGGTGTGGTGACCTCACTTCCGGGTTTGGTGACCTCACTTCCGGGTTTGCTGACATCACTTCCGGGTTTAGTGACGTCACTTCCGGGTTTGGTGACCTCACTTCCGGGTTTGGTGACCTCACTTCCGGGTTTGCTGACCTCACTTCCGGGTGTGGTGACCTCACTTCCGGGTGTGGTGACCTCACTTCCGGGTTTGCTGACCTCACTTCCGGGTTTGCTGAAGTCACTTCTGGGTCTGCTGAAGTCACTTCTGGGTTTGCAGACCTGAGTTCCGAATTAGCAGACCTTACTTTCCTGGTCTGCTTACCTCACTTCCGGGTTTGATGACCTCACTTCCGGGTTTGGTGACCTCACTTCCGGGTTTGCTGACCTCACTTCCGGGTGTGGTGACCTCACTTCCGGGTTTGGTGACCTCACTTCCGGGTTTGCTGACATCACTTCCGGGTTTAGTGACGTCACTTCCGGGTTTGGTGACGTCACTTCCGGGTTTGGTGACCTCACTTCCGGGTTTGCTGAGCTCACTTCCGGGTTTGCTGACCTCACTTCCGGGTGTGGTGACCTCACTTCTGGGTTTGCTGACCTCACTTCCGGGTTTGCTGACCTCACTTCCGGGTGTGGTGACCTCACTTCCGGGTTTGCTGACCTCACTTCCGGGTGTGGTGACCTCACTTCCGGGTGTGGTGACCTCACTTCCGGGTTTGCTGACCTCAATCCGGGTTTGCTGAAGTCACTTCTGGGTCTGCTGAAGTCACTTCTGGGTTTGCAGACCTGAGTTCCGAATTAGCAGACCTCACTTTCCTGGTCTGCTTACCTCACTTCCGGGTATGCTGACCTCACTTCCGGGTTTAGTGACGTCACTTCCGGGTGTGGTGACCTCACTTCCGGGTTTAGTGACGTCACTTCCGGGTTTGGTGACCTCACTTCCGGGTGTGGTGACCTCACTTCCGGGTATGCTGACCTCACTTCCGGGTTTAGTGACGTCACTTCCGGGTTTGGTGACCTCACTTCCGGGTGTGGTGACCTCACTTCCGGGTTTGGTGACCTCACTTCCGGGTGTGGTGACCTCACTTCCGGGTTTGCTGACCTCACTTCCGGGTTTGCTGACCTCACTTCCGGGTTTAGTGACGTCACTTCCGGGTTTGGTTACCTCACTTCCGGGTGTGGTGACCTCACTTCCGGGTTTGGTGACCTCACTTCCGGGTTTGCTGACCTCACTTCCGGGTGTGGTGACCTCACTTCTGGGTTTGCTGACCTCACTTCCGTGTTTGCTGACCTCACTTCCGGGTTTAGTGACGTCACTTCCGGGTTTGGTGACCTCACTTCCGGGTTTGCTGACCTCACTTCCGGGTTTGCTGACATCACTTCCGGGTTTAGTGACGTCACTTCCGGGTTTGGTGACCTCACTTCCGGGTGTGGTGACCTCACTTCCGGGTTTGCTGACCTCACTTCCGGGTGTGGTGACCTCACTTCCAGGTGTGGTGACCTCACTTCCGGGTTTGCTGACCTCACTTCTGGGTGTGGTGACCTCACTTCCGGGTTTGCTGACCTCACTTCCGGGTGTGTTGATCTCACTTCCGGGTGTGGTGACC
The DNA here is from genome assembly GCF_054131305.1 of Coturnix japonica. Taxonomy (NCBI): domain Eukaryota; kingdom Metazoa; phylum Chordata; class Aves; order Galliformes; family Phasianidae; genus Coturnix; species Coturnix japonica. The sequence continues at coordinate 87,020 of NW_028189040.1, read as the reverse complement.
TCACTTCCGGGTTTGCTGACATCACTTCCGGGTTTAGTGACGTCACTTCCGGGTGTGCTGAAGTCACTTCTGGGTTTGCAGACCTGAGTTCCGAATTAGCAGACCTCACTTTCCTGGTCTGCTTACCTCACTTCCGGGTTTGATGACCTCACTTCCGGGTTTGGTGACCTCACTTCCGGGTTTGCTGACCTCACTTCCGGGTTTGCTGAAGTCACTTCTGGGTCTGCTGAAGTCACTTCTGGGTTTGCAGACCTGAGTTCCGAATTAGCAGACCTTACTTTCCTGGTCTGCTTACCTCACTTCCGGGTTTGATGACCTCACTTCCGGGTTTGGTGACCTCACTTCCGGGTTTGCTGACCTCACTTCCGGGTGTGGTGACCTCACTTCCGGGTTTGCTGACCTCACTTCCGGGTTTGCTGACATCACTTCCGGGTTTAGTGACGTCACTTCCGGGTTTGGTGACCTCACTTCCGGGTGTGGTGACCTCACTTCCGGGTTTGCTGACCTCACTTCCGGGTGTGGTGACCTCACTTCCAGGTGTGGTGACCTCACTTCCGGGTTTGCTGACCTCACTTCCGGGTTTGCTGAAGTCACTTCTGGGTCTGCTGAAATCACTTCTGGGTTTGCAGACCTGAGTTCCGAATTAGCAGACCTCACTTTCCTGGTCTGCTTACCTCACTTCCGGGTATGCTGACCTCACTTCCGTGTTTAGTGACGTCACTTCGGGGTGTGGTGACCTCACTTCCGGGTTTAGTGACGTCACTTCCGGGTTTGGTGACCTCACTTCCGGGTTTGGTGACCTCACTTCCGGGTGTTGTGACCTCACTTCCGGGTTTAGTGACGTCACTTCCGGGTTTGGTGACCTCACTTCCGGGTTTGCTGAGCTCACTTCCGGGTTTGCTGACCTCACTTCCGGGTGTGGTGACCTCACTTCTGGGTTTGCTGACCTCACTTCCGGGTTTGCTGACCTCACTTCCGGGTGTGGTGACCTCACTTCCGGGTTTGCTGACCTCACTTCCGGGTGTGGTGACCTCACTTCCGGGTGTGGTGACCTCACTTCCGGGTTTGCTGACCTCAATCCGGGTTTGCTGAAGTCACTTCTGGGTCTGCTGAAGTCACTTCTGGGTTTGCAGACCTGAGTTCCGAATTAGCAGACCTCACTTTCCTGGTCTGCTTACCTCACTTCCGGGTATGCTGACCTCACTTCCGGGTTTAGTGACGTCACTTCCGGGTGTGGTGACCTCACTTCCGGGTTTAGTGACGTCACTTCCGGGTTTGGTGACCTCACTTCCGGGTGTGGTGACCTCACTTCCGGGTATGCTGACCTCACTTCCGGGTTTAGTGACGTCACTTCCGGGTTTGGTGACCTCACTTCCGGGTGTGGTGACCTCACTTCCGGGTTTGGTGACCTCACTTCCGGGTGTGGTGACCTCACTTCCGGGTTTGCTGACCTCACTTCCGGGTTTGCTGACCTCACTTCCGGGTTTAGTGACGTCACTTCCGGGTTTGGTGACCTCACTTCCGGGTGTGGTGACCTCACTTCCGGGTATGCTGACCTCACTTCCGGGTTTAGTGACGTCACTTCCGGGTTTGGTGACCTCACTTCCGGGTGTGGTGACCTCACTTCCGGGTTTGGTGACCTCACTTCCGGGTTTGCTGACCTCACTTCCGGGTGTGGTGACCTCACTTCTGGGTTTGCTGACCTCACTTCCGTGTTTGCTGACCTCACTTCCGGGTTTAGTGACGTCACTTCCGGGTTTGGTGACCTCACTTCCGCTTGTGGTGACCTCACTTCCGGGTTTCCTGACCTCACTTCCGGGTTTGCTGACCTCACTTCCGGGTTTCCTGACCTCACTTCCGGGTTTGCTGACCTCACTTCCGGGTTTAGTGACGTCACTTCCGGGTTTGGTGACCTCACTTCCGGGTGTGGTGACCTCACTTCCGGGTTTGCTGACCTCACTTCCGGGTGTGGTGACCTCACTTCCGGGTTTGCTGACCTCACTTCCGGGTGTGGTGACGTCACTTCCGGGTTTGGTGACCTCACTTCCGGGTGTGGTGACCTCACTTCCGGGTTTGCTGACCTCACTTCCGGGTGTGGTGACCTCACTTCCGGGTGTGGTGACCTCACTTCCGGGTTTGCTGACCTCACTTCCGGGTTTGCTGAAGTCACTTCTGGGTCTGCTGAAGTCACTTCTGGGTTTGCAGACCTGAGTTCCGAATTAGCAGACCTTACTTTCCTGGTCTGCTTACCTCACTTCCGGGTTTGATGACCTCACTTCCGGGTTTGGTGACCTCACTTCCGGGTGTGGTGACCTCACTTCCGGGTTTGGTGACCTCACTTCCGGGTGTGGTGACCTCACTTCCGGGTGTGGTGACCTCACTTCCGGGTTTGCTGACGTCACTTCCGGGTTTGGTGACCTCACTTCCGGGTGTGGTGACCTCACTTCCGGGTTTGCTGACCTCACTTCCGGGTGTGGTGACCTCACTTCCGGGTTTGCTGACCTCACTTCCGGGTTTGCTGACCTCACTTCCGGGTTTGCTGAAGTCACTTCTGGGTCTGCTGAAATCACTTCTGGGTTTGCAGACCTGAGTTCCGAATTAGCAGACCTCACTTTCCTGGTCTGCTTACCTCACTTCCGGGTATGCTGACCTCACTTCCGGGTTTAGTGACGTCACTTCCGGGTGTGGTGACCTCACTTCCGGGTTTAGTGACGTCACTTCCGGGTTTGGTGACCTCACTTCCGGGTTTGGTGACCTCACTTCCGGGTGTGGTGACCTCACTTCCGGGTTTAGTGACGTCACTTCCGGGTTTGGTGACTTCACTTCCGGGTGTGGTGACCTCACTTCCGGGTTTGGTGACCTCACTTCCGGGTGTGGTGACCTCACTTCCGGGTTTGCTGACCTCACTTCCGGGTGTGGTGACCTCACTTCCGGGTGTGGTGACCTCACTTCCGGGTTTGCTGACCTCAATCCGGGTTTGCTGAAGTCACTTCTGGGTCTGCTGAAGTCACTTCTGGGTTTGCAGACCTGAGTTCCGAATTAGCAGACCTCACTTTCCTGGTCTGCTTACCTCACTTCCGGGTATGCTGACCTCACTTCCGGGTTTAGTGACGTCACTTCCGGGTGTGGTGACCTCACTTCCGGGTTTAGTGACGTCACTTCCGGGTTTGGTGACCTCACTTCCGGGTGTGGTGACCTCACTTCCGGGTATGCTGACCTCACTTCCGGGTTTAGTGACGTCACTTCCGGGTTTGGTGACCTCACTTCCGGGTGTGGTGACCTCACTTCCGGGTTTGGTGACCTCACTTCCGGGTGTGGTGACCTCACTTCCGGGTTTGCTGACCTCAATTCCGGGTTTGCTGACCTCACTTCCGGGTTTAGTGACGTCACTTCCGGGTTTGGTTACCTCAATTCCGGGTGTGGTGACCTCACTTCCGGGTTTGGTGACCTCACTTCCGGGTTTGCTGACCTCACTTCCGGGTGTGGTGACCTCACTTCTGGGTTTGCTGACCTCACTTCCGTGTTTGCTGACCTCACTTCCGGGTTTAGTGACGTCACTTCCGGGTTTGGTGACCTCACTTCCGGGTGTGGTGACCTCACTTCTGGGTTTGCTGACCTCACTTCCGTGTTTGCTGACCTCACTTCCGGGTTTAGTGACGTCACTTCCGGGTTTGGTGACCTCACTTCCGGGTTTGCTGACCTCACTTCCGGGTTTGCTGACATCACTTCCGGGTTTAGTGACGTCACTTCCGGGTTTGGTGACCTCACTTCCGGGTGTGGTGACCTCACTTCCGGGTTTAGTGACGTCACTTCCGGGTTTGGTGACCTCACTTCCGGGTTTGGTGACCTCACTTCCGGGTGTGGTGACCTCACTTCCGGGTTTAGTGACGTCACTTCCGGGTTTGGTGACTTCACTTCCGGGTGTGGTGACCTCACTTCCGGGTTTGGTGACCTCACTTCCGGGTGTGGTGACCTCACTTCCGGGTTTGCTGACCTCACTTCCGGGTTTGCTGACCTCACTTCCGGGTGTGGTGACCTCACTTCTGGGTTTGCTGACCTCACTTCCGGGTGTGGTGACCTCACTTCCGGGTGTGGTGACCTCACTTCCGGGTTTGCTGACCTCAATCCGGGTTTGCTGAAGTCACTTCTGGGTCTGCTGAAGTCACTTCTGGGTTTGCAGACCTGAGTTCCGAATTAGCAGACCTCACTTTCCTGGTCTGCTTACCTCACTTCCGGGTATGCTGACCTCACTTCCGGGTTTAGTGACGTCACTTCCGGGTGTGGTGACCTCACTTCCGGGTTTAGTGACGTCACTTCCGGGTTTGGTGACCTCACTTCCGGGTGTGGTGACCTCACTTCCGGGTATGCTGACCTCACTTCCGGGTTTAGTGACGTCACTTCCGGGTTTGGTGACCTCACTTCCGGGTGTGGTGACCTCACTTCCGGGTTTGGTGACCTCACTTCCGGGTGTGGTGACCTCACTTCCGGGTTTGCTGACCTCAATTCCGGGTTTGCTGACCTCACTTCCGGGTGTGGTGACCTCACTTCCAGGTGTGGTGACCTCACTTCCGGGTTTGCTGACCTCACTTCTGGGTGTGGTGACCTCACTTCCGGGTTTGCTGACCTCACTTCCGGGTGTGGTGACCTCACTTCCGGGTGTGGTGACCTCACTTCCGGGTTTGCTGACATCACTTCCGGGTTTAGTGACGTCACTTCCGGGTCTGCTGAAGTCACTTCTGGGTTTGCAGACCTGAGTTCCGAATTAGCAGACCTCACTTTCCTGGTCTGCTTACCTCACTTCCGGGTTTGATGACCTCACTTCCGGGTTTGGTGACCTCACTTCCGGGTTTGCTGACCTCACTTCCGGGTTTGCTGAAGTCACTTCTGGGTCTGCTGAAGTCACTTCTGGGTTTGCAGACCTGAGTTCCGAATTAGCAGACCTTACTTTCCTGGTCTGCTTACCTCACTTCCGGGTTTGATGACCTCACTTCCGGGTTTGGTGACCTCACTTCCGGGTTTGCTGACCTCACTTCCGGGTGTGGTGACCTCACTTCCGGGTTTGCTGACCTCACTTCCGGGTTTGCTGACATCACTTCCGGGTTTAGTGACGTCACTTCCGGGTTTGGTGACCTCACTTCCGGGTGTGGTGACCTCACTTCCGGGTTTGCTGACCTCACTTCCGGGTGTGGTGACCTCACTTCCGGGTGTGGTGACCTCACTTCCGGGTTTGCTGACCTCAATCCGGGTTTGCTGAAGTCACTTCTGGGTCTGCTGAAGTCACTTCTGGGTTTGCAGACCTGAGTTCCGAATTAGCAGACCTCACTTTCCTGGTCTGCTTACCTCACTTCCGGGTATGCTGACCTCACTTCCGGGTTTAGTGACGTCACTTCCGGGTGTGGTGACCTCACTTCCGGGTTTAGTGACGTCACTTCCGGGTTTGGTGACCTCACTTCCGGGTGTGGTGACCTCACTTCCGGGTATGCTGACCTCACTTCCGGGTTTAGTGACGTCACTTCCGGGTTTGGTGACCTCACTTCCGGGTGTGGTGACCTCACTTCCGGGTTTGGTGACCTCACTTCCGGGTGTGGTGACCTCACTTCCGGGTTTGCTGACCTCAATTCCGGGTTTGCTGACCTCACTTCCGGGTTTAGTGACGTCACTTCCGGGTTTGGTTACCTCACTTCCGGGTGTGGTGACCTCACTTCCGGGTTTGGTGACCTCACTTCCGGGTTTGCTGACCTCACTTCCGGGTGTGGTGACCTCACTTCTGGGTTTGCTGACCTCACTTCCGTGTTTGCTGACCTCACTTCCGGGTTTAGTGACGTCACTTCCGGGTTTGGTGACCTCACTTCCGGGTTTGCTGACCTCACTTCCGGGTTTGCTGACATCAGTTCCGGGTTTAGTGACGTCACTTCCGGGTTTCGTGACCTCACTTCCGGGTGTGGTGACCTCACTTCCGGGTTTGCTGACCTCACTTCCGGGTGTGGTGACCTCACTTCCAGGTGTGGTGACCTCACTTCCGGGTTTGCTGACCTCACTTCTGGGTGTGGTGACCTCACTTCCGGGTTTGCTGACCTCACTTCCGGGTGTGGTGACCTCACTTCCGGGTGTGGTGACCTCACTTCCGGGTTTGCTGACATCACTTCCGGGTTTAGTGACGTCACTTCCGGGTCTGCTGAAGTCACTTCTGGGTTTGCAGACCTGAGTTCCGAATTAGCAGACCTCACTTTCCTGGTCTGCTTACCTCACTTCCGGGTTTGATGACCTCACTTCCGGGTTTGGTGACCTCACTTCCGGGTTTGCTGACCTCACTTCCGGGTTTGCTGAAGTCACTTCTGGGTCTGCTGAAGTCACTTCTGGGTTTGCAGAGCTGAGTTCCGAATTAGCAGACCTTACTTTCCTGGTCTGCTTACCTCACTTCCGGGTTTGATGACCTCACTTCCGGGTTTGGTGACCTCACTTCCGGGTTTGCTGACCTCACTTCCGGGTGTGGTGACCTCACTTCCGGGTTTGCTGACCTCACTTCCGGGTTTGCTGACATCACTTCTGGGTTTAGTGACGTCACTTCCGGGTTTGGTGACCTCACTTCCGGGTGTGGTGACCTCACTTCCGGGTTTGCTGACCTCACTTCCGGGTGTGGTGACCTCACTTCCAGGTGTGGTGACCTCACTTCCGGGTTTGCTGACCTCACTTCCGGGTTTGCTGAAGTCACTTCTGGGTCTGCTGAAATCACTTCTGGGTTTGCAGACCTGAGTTCCGAATTAGCAGACCTCACTTTCCTGGTCTGCTTACCTCACTTCCGGGTATGCTGACCTCACTTCCGTGTTTAGTGACGTCACTTCGGGGTGTGGTGACCTCACTTCCGGGTTTAGTGACGTCACTTCCGGGTTTGGTGACCTCACTTCCGGGTTTGGTGACCTCACTTCCGGGTGTTGTGACCTCACTTCCGGGTTTAGTGACGTCACTTCCGGGTTTGGTGACCTCACTTCCGGGTTTGCTGAGCTCACTTCCGGGTTTGCTGACCTCACTTCCGGGTGTGGTGACCTCACTTCTGGGTTTGCTGACCTCACTTCCGGGTTTGCTGACCTCACTTCCGGGTGTGGTGACCTCACTTCCGGGTTTGCTGACCTCACTTCCGGGTGTGGTGACCTCACTTCCGGGTGTGGTGACCTCACTTCCGGGTTTGCTGACCTCAATCCGGGTTTGCTGAAGTCACTTCTGGGTCTGCTGAAGTCACTTCTGGGTTTGCAGACCTGAGTTCCGAATTAGCAGACCTCACTTTCCTGGTCTGCTTACCTCACTTCCGGGTATGCTGACCTCACTTCCGGGTTTAGTGACGTCACTTCCGGGTGTGGTGACCTCACTTCCGGGTTTAGTGACGTCACTTCCGGGTTTGGTGACCTCACTTCCGGGTGTGGTGACCTCACTTCCGGGTATGCTGACCTCACTTCCGGGTTTAGTGACGTCACTTCCGGGTTTGGTGACCTCACTTCCGGGTGTGGTGACCTCACTTCCGGGTTTGGTGACCTCACTTCCGGGTGTGGTGACCTCACTTCCGGGTTTGCTGACCTCACTTCCGGGTTTGCTGACCTCACTTCCGGGTTTAGTGACGTCACTTCCGGGTTTGGTTACCTCACTTCCGGGTGTGGTGACCTCACTTCCGGGTTTGGTGACCTCACTTCCGGGTTTGCTGACCTCACTTCCGGGTGTGGTGACCTCACTTCCGGGTTTGGTGACCTCACTTCCGGGTGTGGTGACCTCACTTCCGGGTTTGCTGACCTCACTTCCGGGTGTGGTGACCTCACTTCCAGGTGTGGTGACCTCACTTCCGGGTTTGCTGACCTCACTTCTGGGTGTGGTGACCTCACTTCCGGGTTTGCTGACCTCACTTCCGGGTGTGGTGACGTCACTTCCGGGTTTGGTGACCTCACTTCCGGGTGTGGTGACCTCACTTCCGGGTTTGCTGACATCACTTCCGGGTTTAGTGACGTCACTTCCGGGTTTGGTGACCTCACTTCCGGGTATGCTGACCTCACTTCCGGGTTTAGTGACGTCACTTCCGGGTTTGGTGACCTCACTTCCGGGTGTGGTGACCTCACTTCCGGGTTTGGTGACCTCACTTCCGGGTGTGGTGACCTCACTTCCGGGTTTGCTGACCTCACTTCCGGGTTTGCTGACCTCACTTCCGGGTTTAGTGACGTCACTTCCGGGTTTGGTTACCTCACTTCCGGGTGTGGTGACCTCACTTCCGGGTTTGGTGACCTCACTTCCGGGTGTGGTGACCTCACTTCCGGGTGTGGTGACCTCACTTCCGGGTTTAGTGACGTCACTTCCGGGTTTGGTGACCTCACTTCCGGGTGTGGTGACCTCACTTCCGGGTTTGCTGACCTCACTTCCGGGTGTGGTGACCTCACTTCCAGGTGTGGTGACCTCACTTCCGGGTTTGCTGACCTCACTTCCGGGTTTGCTGAAGTCACTTCTGGGTCTGCTGAAATCACTTCTGGGTTTGCAGACCTGAGTTCCGAATTAGCAGACCTCACTTTCCTGGTCTGCTTACCTCACTTCCGGGTATGCTGACCTCACTTCCGGGTTTAGTGACGTCACTTCCGGGTGTGGTGACCTCACTTCCGGGTTTAGTGACGTCACTTCCGGGTTTGGTGACCCCACTTCCGGGTTTGGTGACCTCACTTCCGGGTGTTGTGACCTCACTTCCGGGTTTAGTGACGTCACTTCCGGGTTTGGTGACCTCACTTCCGGGTTTGCTGACCTCACTTCCGGGTGTGTTGACCTCACTTCTGGGTTTGCTGACCTCACTTCCGGGTGTTGTGACCTCACTTCCGGGTTTAGTGACGTCACTTCCGGGTTTGGTGACCTCACTTCCTGGTGTGGTGACCTCACTTCCGGGTTTGGTGACCTCACTTCCGGGTTTGCTGACCTCACTTCCGGGTTTGCTGACCTCACTTCCGGGTTTAGTGACGTCACTTCCGGGTTTGGTGACCTCACTTCCGGGTGTGGTGACCTCACTTCCGGGTTTGCTGACCTCAATTCTGGGTGTGGTGACCTCACTTCCGGGTTTGGTGACCTCACTTCCGGGTGTGGTGACGTCACTTCCGGGTTTGGTGACCTCACTTCCGGATGTGGTGACCTCACTTCCGGGTTTGCTGACCTCACTTCCGGGTGTGGTGACCTCACTTCCGGGTGTGGTGACCTCACTTCCGGGTTTGCTGACCTCAATCCGGGTTTGCTGAAGTCACTTCTGGGTCTGCTGAAGTCACTTCTGGGTTTGCAGACCTGAGTTCCGAATTAGCAGACCTCACTTTCCTGGTCTGCTTACCTAACTTCCGGGTTTGATGACCTCACTTCCGGGTTTGGTGACCTCACTTCCGGGTTTGCTGACCTCACTTCCGGGTGTGGTGACCTCACTTCCCGGTTTGCTGACCTCACTTCCGGGTGTGGTGACCTCACTTCCGGGTTTAGTGACGTCACTTCCGGGTTTGGTGACCTCACTTCCGGGTGTGGTGACCTCACTTCCGGGTATGCTGACCTCACTTCCGGGTTTAGTGACGTCACTTCCGGGTTTGGTGACCTCACTTCCGGGTGTGGTGACCTCACTTCCGGGTTTGGTGACCTCACTTCCGGGTGTGGTGACCTCACTTCCGGGTTTGCTGACCTCACTTCCGGGTTTGCTGACCTCACTTCCGGGTTTAGTGACGTCACTTCCGGGTTTGGTTACCTCACTTCCGGGTGTGGTGACCTCACTTCCGGGTTTGGTGACCTCACTTCCGGGTGTGGTGACCTCACTTCCGGGTGTGGTGACCTCACTTCCGGGTTTGCTGACGTCACTTCCGGGTTTGGTGACCTCACTTCCGGGTGTGGTGACCTCACTTCCGGGTTTGCTGACCTCACTTCCGGGTTTAGTGACGTCACTTCCGGGTTTGGTGACCTCACTTCCGGGTGTGGTGACCTCACTTCCGGGTTTGCTGACCTCACTTCCGGGTGTGGTGACCTCACTTCCGGGTTTGCTGACCTCACTTCCGGGTGTGGTGACGTCACTTCCGGGTTTGGTGACCTCACTTCCGGGTGTGGTGACCTCACTTCCGGGTTTGCTGACCTCACTTCCGGGTGTGGTGACCTCACTTCCGGGTGTGGTGACCTCACTTCCGGGTTTGCTGACCTCACTTCCGGGTTTGCTGAAGTCACTTCTGGGTCTGCTGAAGTCACTTCTGGGTTTGCAGACCTGAGTTCCGAATTAGCAGACCTTACTTTCCTGGTCTGCTTACCTCACTTCCGGGTTTGATGACCTCACTTCCGGGTTTGGTGACCTCACTTCCGGGTTTGCTGACCTCACTTCCGGGTGTGGTGACCTCACTTCCGGGTTTGCTGACCTCACTTCCGGGTTTGCTGACATCACTTCCGGGTTTAGTGACGTCACTTCCGGGTTTGGTGACCTCACTTCCGGGTGTGGTGACCTCACTTCCGGGTTTGCTGACCTCACTTCCGGGTGTGGTGACCTCACTTCCAGGTGTGGTGACCTCACTTCCGGGTTTGCTGACCTCACTTCCGGGTTTGCTGAAGTCACTTCTGGGTCTGCTGAAATCACTTCTGGGTTTGCAGACCTGAGTTCCGAATTAGCAGACCTCACTTTCCTGGTCTGCTTACCTCACTTCCGGGTATGCTGACCTCACTTCCGGGTTTAGTGACGTCACTTCCGGGTGTGGTGACCTCACTTCCGGGTTTAGTGACGTCACTTCCGGGTTTGGTGACCTCACTTCCGGGTTTGGTGACCTCACTTCCGGGTGTTGTGACCTCACTTCCGGGTTTAGTGACGTCACTTCCGGGTTTGGTGACCTCACTTCCGGGTTTGCTGACCTCACTTCCGGGTGTGTTGACCTCACTTCTGGGTTTGCTGACCTCACTTCCGGGTGTTGTGACCTCACTTCCGGGTTTAGTGACGTCACTTCCGGGTTTGGTGACCTCACTTCCTGGTGTGGTGACCTCACTTCCGGGTTTGGTGACCTCACTTCCGGGTTTGCTGACCTCACTTCCGGGTTTGCTGACCTCACTTCCGGGTTTAGTGACGTCACTTCCGGGTTTGGTGACCTCACTTCCGGGTGTGGTGACCTCACTTCCGGGTTTGCTGACCTCAATTCTGGGTGTGGTGACCTCACTTCCGGGTTTGGTGACCTCACTTCCGGGTGTGGTGACGTCACTTCCGGGTTTGGTGACCTCACTTCCGGATGTGGTGACCTCACTTCCGGGTTTGCTGACCTCACTTCCGGGTGTGGTGACCTCACTTCCGGGTGTGGTGACCTCACTTCCGGGTTTGCTGACCTCAATCCGGGTTTGCTGAAGTCACTTCTGGGTCTGCTGAAGTCACTTCTGGGTTTGCAGACCTGAGTTCCGAATTAGCAGACCTCACTTTCCTGGTCTGCTTACCTAACTTCCGGGTTTGATGACCTCACTTCCGGGTTTGGTGACCTCACTTCCGGGTTTGCTGACCTCACTTCCGGGTGTGGTGACCTCACTTCCCGGTTTGCTGACCTCACTTCCGGGTGTGGTGACCTCACTTCCGGGTTTAGTGACGTCACTTCCGGGTTTGGTGACCTCACTTCCGGGTGTGGTGACCTCACTTCCGGGTATGCTGACCTCACTTCCGGGTTTAGTGACGTCACTTCCGGGTTTGGTGACCTCACTTCCGGGTGTGGTGACCTCACTTCCGGGTTTGGTGACCTCACTTCCGGGTGTGGTGACCTCACTTCCGGGTTTGCTGACCTCACTTCCGGGTTTGCTGACCTCACTTCCGGGTTTAGTGACGTCACTTCCGGGTTTGGTTACCTCACTTCCGGGTGTGGTGACCTCACTTCCGGGTTTGGTGACCTCACTTCCGGGTGTGGTGACCTCACTTCCGGGTGTGGTGACCTCACTTCCGGGTTTGCTGACGTCACTTCCGGGTTTGGTGACCTCACTTCCGGGTGTGGTGACCTCACTTCCGGGTTTGCTGACCTCACTTCCGGGTTTAGTGACGTCACTTCCGGGTTTGGTGACCTCACTTCCGGGTGTGGTGACCTCACTTCCGGGTTTGCTGACCTCACTTCCGGGTGTGGTGACCTCACTTCCGGGTTTGCTGACCTCACTTCCGGGTGTGGTGACGTCACTTCCGGGTTTGGTGACCTCACTTCCGGGTGTGGTGACCTCACTTCCGGGTTTGCTGACCTCACTTCCGGGTGTGGTGACCTCACTTCCGGGTGTGGTGACCTCACTTCCGGGTTTGCTGACCTCACTTCCGGGTTTGCTGAAGTCACTTCTGGGTCTGCTGAAGTCACTTCTGGGTTTGCAGACCTGAGTTCCGAATTAGCAGACCTTACTTTCCTGGTCTGCTTACCTCACTTCCGGGTTTGATGACCTCACTTCCGGGTTTGGTGACCTCACTTCCGGGTTTGCTGACCTCACTTCCGGGTGTGGTGACCTCACTTCCGGGTTTGCTGACCTCACTTCCGGGTTTGCTGACATCACTTCCGGGTTTAGTGACGTCACTTCCGGGTTTGGTGACCTCACTTCCGGGTGTGGTGACCTCACTTCCGGGTTTGCTGACCTCACTTCCGGGTGTGGTGACCTCACTTCCAGGTGTGGTGACCTCACTTCCGGGTTTGCTGACCTCACTTCCGGGTTTGCTGAAGTCACTTCTGGGTCTGCTGAAATCACTTCTGGGTTTGCAGACCTGAGTTCCGAATTAGCAGACCTCACTTTCCTGGTCTGCTTACCTCACTTCCGGGTATGCTGACCTCACTTCCGGGTTTAGTGACGTCACTTCCGGGTGTGGTGACCTCACTTCCGGGTTTAGTGACGTCACTTCCGGGTTTGGTGACCTCACTTCCGGGTTTGGTGACCTCACTTCCGGGTGTTGTGACCTCACTTCCGGGTTTAGTGACGTCACTTCCGGGTTTGGTGACCTCACTTCCGGGTTTGCTGAGCTCACTTCCGGGTTTGCTGACCTCACTTCCGGGTGTGGTGACCTCACTTCTGGGTTTGCTGACCTCACTTCCGGGTTTGCTGACCTCACTTCCGGGTTTAGTGACGTCACTTCCGGGTTTGGTGACCTCACTTCCGGGTGTGGTGACCTCACTTCCGGGTTTGGTGACCTCACTTCCGGGTGTGGTGACCTCACTTCCGGGTTTGCTGACCTCACTTCCGGGTTTAGTGACGTCACTTCCGGGTTTGGTGACCTCACTTCCGGGTGTGGTGACCTCACTTCCGGGTTTGCTGACCTCACTTCCGGGTGTGGTGACCTCACTTCCGGGTTTGCTGACCTCACTTCCGGGTGTGGTGACGTCACTTCCGGGTTTGCTGACCTCACTTCCGGGTGTGGTGACCTCACTTCCGGGTTTGCTGACCTCACTTCCGGGTGTGGTGACCTCACTTCCGGGTGTGGTGACCTCACTTCCGGGTGTGGTGACCTCACTTCCGGGTTTGCTGACCTCACTTCCGGGTATGCTGAAGTCACTTCTGGGTCTGCTGAAGTCACTTCTGGGTTTGCAGACCTGAGTTCCGAATTAGCAGACCTCACTTTCCTGGTCTGCTTACCTCACTTCCGGGTTTGATGACCTCACTTCCGGGTTTGGTGACCTCACTTCCGGGTTTGCTGACCTCACTTCCGGGTGTGGTGACCTCACTTCCGGGTTTGCTGACCTCACTTCCGGGTTTGCTGACATCACTTCCGGGTTTAGTGACGTCACTTCCGGGTTTGGTGACCTCACTTCCGGGTGTGGTGACCTCACTTCCGGGTATGCTGACCTCACTTCCGGGTTTAGTGACGTCACTTCCGGGTTTGGTGACCTCACTTCCGGGTGTGGTGACCTCACTTCCGGGTTTGGTGACCTCACTTCCGGGTGTGGTGACCTCACTTCCGGGTTTGCTGACCTCACTTCCGGGTTTGCTGACCTCACTTCCGGGTTTAGTGACGTCACTTCCGGGTTTGGTTACCTCACTTCCGGGTGTGGTGACCTCACTTCCGGGTTTGGTGACCTCACTTCCGGGTGTGGTGACCTCACTTCCGGGTGTGGTGACCTCACTTCCGGGTTTAGTGACGTCACTTCCGGGTTTGGTGACCTCACTTCCGGGTGTGGTGACCTCACTTCCGGGTTTGCTGACCTCACTTCCGGGTGTGGTGACCTCACTTCCAGGTGTGGTGACCTCACTTCCGGGTTTGCTGACCTCACTTCTGGGTTTGCTGAAGTCACTTCTGGGTCTGCTGAAATCACTTCTGGGTTTGCAGACCTGAGTTCCGAATTAGCAGACCTCACTTTCCTGGTCTGCTTACCTCACTTCCGGGTATGCTGACCTCACTTCCGGGTTTAGTGACGTCACTTCCGGGTGTGGTGACCTCACTTCCGGGTTTAGTGACGTCACTTCCGGGTTTGGTGACCTCACTTCCGGGTTTGGTGACCTCACTTCCGGGTGTTGTGACCTCACTTCCGGGTTTAGTGACGTCACTTCCGGGTTTGGTGACCTCACTTCCGGGTTTGCTGACCTCACTTCCGGGTTTGCTGACCTCACTTCCGGGTGTGGTGACCTCACTTCTGGGTTTGCTGACCTCACTTCCGGGTTTGCTGACCTCACTTCCGGGTTTAGTGACGTCACTTCCGGGTTTGGTGACCTCACTTCCGCTTGTGGTGACCTCACTTCCGGGTTTGCTGACCTCACTTCCGGGTTTAGTGACGTCAATTCCGGGTTTGGTGACCTCACTTCCGCTTGTGGTGACCTCACTTCCGGGTTTCCTGACCTCACTTCAGGGTTTGCTGACCTCACTTCCGGGTTTCCTGACCTCACTTCCGGGTTTGCTGACCTCACTTCCGGGTTTAGTGACGTCACTTCCGGGTTTGGTGACCTCACTTCCGGGTGTGGTGACCTCACTTCCGGGTTTGCTGACCTCACTTCTGGGTGTGGTGACCTCACTTCCGGGTTTGCAGACCTCACTTCCGGGTGTGGTGACGTCACTTCCGGGTTTGGTGACCTCACTTCCGGGTGTGGTGACCTCACTTCCGGGTTTGCTGACATCACTTCCGGGTTTAGTGACGTCACTTCCGGGTTTGGTGACCTCACCTCCGGGTGTGGTGACCTCACTTCCGGGTTTGGTGACCTCACTTCCGGGTTTGCTGACCTCACTTCCGGGTTTAGTGACGTCACTTCCGGGTTTGGTGACCTCACTTCCGGGTTTGCTGACCTCACTTCCGGGTTTGCTGACCTCACTTCCGGGTGTGGTGACCTCACTTCCGGGTTTGCTGACCTCACTTCCGGGTCTGGTGACGTCACTTCCGGGTTTGGTGACCTCACTTCCGGGTGTGGTGACCTCACTTCCGGGTTTGCTGACCTCACTTCCGGGTGTGGTGACCTCACTTCCAGGTGTGGTGACCTCACTTCCGGGTTTGCTGACCTCACTTCTGGGTTTGCTGAAGTCACTTCTGGGTCTGCTGAAATCACTTCTGGGTTTGCAGACCTGAGTTCCGAATTAGCAGACCTCACTTTCCTGGTCTGCTTACCTCACTTCCGGGTATGCTGACCTCACTTCCGGGTTTAGTGACGTCACTTCCGGGTGTGGTGACCTCACTTCCGGGTTTAGTGACGTCACTTCCGGGTTTGGTGACCTCACTTCCGGGTTTGGTGACCTCACTTCCGGGTGTTGTGACCTCACTTCCGGGTTTAGTGACGTCACTTCCGGGTTTGGTGACCTCACTTCCGGGTTTGCTGACCTCACTTCCGGGTTTGCTGACCTCACTTCCGGGTGTGGTGACCTCACTTCTGGGTTTGCTGACCTCACTTCCGGGTTTGCTGACCTCACTTCCGGGTTTAGTGACGTCACTTCCGGGTGTGGTGACCTCACTTCCGGGTTTGGTGACCTCACTTCCGGGTTTGCTGACCTCACTTCCGGGTTTCCTGACCTCACTTCCGGGTTTGCTGACCTCACTTCCGGGTTTAGTGACGTCACTTCCGGGTTTGGTGACCTCACTTCCGGGTGTGGTGACCTCACTTCTGGGTTTGCTGACCTCACTTCTGGGTGTGGTGACCTCACTTCCGGGTTTGCTGACCTCACTTCCGGGTGTGGTGACGTCACTTCCGGGTTTGGTGACCTCACTTCCGGGTGTGGTGACCTCACTTCCGGGTTTGCTGACCTCACTTCCGGGTGTGGTGACCTCACTTCCGGGTGTGGTGACCTCACTTCCGGGTTTGCTGACCTCACTTCCGGGTTTGCTGACATCACTTCCGGGTTTAGTGACGTCACTTCCGGGTTTGGTGACCTCACTTCCGGGTGTGGTGACCTCACTTCCGGGTGTGGTGACCTCACTTCCGGGTTTAGTGACGTCACTTCCGGGTTTGGTGACCTCACTTCCGGGTGTGGTGACCTCACTTCCGGGTTTGCTGACCTCACTTCCGGGTGTGGTGACCTCACTTCCAGGTGTGGTGACCTCACTTCCGGGTTTGCTGACCTCACTTCCGGGTTTGCTGAAGTCACTTCTGGGTCTGCTGAAATCACTTCTGGGTTTGCAGACCTGAGTTCCGAATTAGCAGACCTCACTTTCCTGGTCTGCTTACCTCACTTCCGGGTATGCTGACCTCACTTCCGGGTTTAGTGACGTCACTTCCGGGTGTGGTGACCTCACTTCCGGGTTTAGTGACGTCACTTCCGGGTTTGGTGACCTCACTTCCGGGTTTGGTGACCTCACTTCCGGGTGTTGTGACCTCACTTCCGGGTTTAGTGACGTCACTTCCGGGTTTGGTGACCTCACTTCCGGGTTTGCTGACCTCACTTCCGGGTTTGCTGACCTCACTTCCGGGTGTGGTGACCTCACTTCTGGGTTTGCTGACCTCACTTCCGGGTGTTGTGACCTCACTTCCGGGTTTAGTGACGTCACTTCCGGGTTTGGTGACCTCACTTCCGGGTGTGGTGACCTCACTTCCGGGTTTGGTGACCTCACTTCCGGGTTTGCTGACCTCACTTCCGGGTTTCCTGACCTCACTTCCGGGTTTGCTGACCTCACTTCCGGGTTTAGTGACGTCACTTCCGGGTTTGGTGACCTCACTTCCGGGTGTGGTGACCTCACTTCCGGGTTTGCTGACCTCAGTTCTGGGTGTGGTGACCTCACTTCCGGGTTTGGTGACCTCACTTCCGGGTGTGGTGACGTCACTTCCGGGTTTGGTGACCTCACTTCCGGATGTGGTGACCTCACTTCCGGGTTTGCTGACCTCACTTCCGGGTGTGGTGACCTCACTTCCGGGTGTGGTGACCTCACTTCCGGGTTTGCTGACCTCACTTCCGGGTTTGCTGAAGTCACTTCTGGGTCTGCTGAAGTCACTTCTGGGTTTGCAGACCTGAGTTCCGAATTAGCAGACCTCACTTTCCTGGTCTGCTTACCTCACTTCCGGGTTTGATGACCTCACTTCCGGGTTTGGTGACCTCACTTCCGGGTTTTCTGACCTCACTTCCGGGTGTGGTGACCTCACTTCCGGGTTTGCTGACCTCACTTCCGGGTTTGCTGACATCACTTCCGGGTTTAGTGACGTCACTTCCGGGTTTGGTGACCTCACTTCCGGGTGTGGTGACCTCACTTCCGGGTATGCTGACCTCACTTCCGGGTTTAGTGACGTCACTTCCGGGTTTGGTGACCTCACTTCCGGGTGTGGTGACCTCACTTCCGGGTTTGGTGACCTCACTTCCGGGTGTGGTGACCTCACTTCCGGGTTTGCTGACCTCACTTCCGGGTTTGCTGACCTCACTTCCGGGTTTAGTGACGTCACTTCCGGGTTTGGTTACCTCACTTCCGGGTGTGGTGACCTCACTTCCGGGTTTGGTGACCTCACTTCCGGGTGTGGTGACCTCACTTCCGGGTTTGCTGACGTCACTTCCGGGTTTGGTGACCTCACTTCCGGGTGTGGTGACCTCACTTCCGGGTTTGCTGACCTCACTTCCGGGTGTGGTGACCTCACTTCCGGGTTTGCTGACCTCACTTCCGGGTTTGCTGACCTCACTTCCGGGTTTGCTGAAGTCACTTCTGGGTCTGCTGAAATCACTTCTGGGTTTGCAGACCTGAGTTCCGAATTAGCAGACCTCACTTTCCTGGTCTGCTTACCTCACTTCCGGGTATGCTGACCTCACTTCCGGGTTTAGTGACGTCACTTCCGGGTGTGGTGACCTCACTTCCGGGTTTAGTGACGTCACTTCCGGGTTTGGTGACCTCACTTCCGGGTTTGGTGACCTCACTTCCGGGTGTGGTGACCTCACTTCCGGGTTTAGTGACGTCACTTCCGGGTTTGGTGACTTCACTTCCGGGTGTGGTGACCTCACTTCCGGGTTTGGTGACCTCACTTCCGGGTGTGGTGACCTCACTTCCGGGTTTGCTGACCTCACTTCCGGGTTTGCTGACCTCACTTCCGGGTTTAGTGACGTCACTTCCGGGTTTAGTGACCTCACTTCCGGGTGTGGTGACCTCACTTCCGGGTTTGCTGACCTCACTTCCGGGTGTGGTGACCTCACTTCCGGGTTTGCTGACCTCACTTCCGGGTTTGCTGACATCACTTCCGGGTTTAGTGACGTCACTTCCGGGTTTGGTGACCTCACTTCCGGGTGTGGTGACCTCACTTCCGGGTTTGCTGACCTCACTTCCGGGTGTGGTGACCTCACTTCCGGGTGTGGTGACCTCACTTCCGGGTTTGCTGACCTCACTTCCGGGTTTGCTGAAGTCACTTCTGGGTCTGCTGACCTCACTTCCGGGTTTAGTGACGTCACTTCCGGGTTTGCTGACCTCACTTCCGGGTGTGGTGACCTCACTTCCGGGTTTGGTGACCTCACTTCCGGGTGTGGTGACCTCACTTCCGGGTTTGCTGACCTCACTTCCGGGTTTGCTGACCTCACTTCCGGGTTTAGTGACGTCACTTCCGAGTTTGGTGACCTCACTTCCGGGTGTGGTGACCTCACTTCCGGGTTTGGTGACCTCACTTCCGGGTGTGGTGACCTCACTTCCGGGTTTTCTGAACTCACTTCCGGGTTTGCTGACATCACTTCCGGGTTTAGTGACGTCACTTCCGGGTTTGGTGAGCTCACTTCCGGGTGTGGTGACCTCACTTCCGGGTTTGCTGACCTCACTTCCGGGTTTGCTGAAGTCACTTCTGGGTCTGCTGAAGTCACTTCTGGGTTTGCAGACCTGAGTTCCGAATTAGCAGACCTCACTTTCCTGGTCTGCTTACCTCACTTCCGGGTTTGATGACCTCACTTCCGGGTTTGGTGACCTCACTTCCGGGTTTGCTGACCTCACTTCCGGGTGTGGTGACCTCACTTCCGGGTTTGCTGACCTCACTTCCGGGTTTGCTGACCTCACTTCCGGGTTTAGTGACGTCAATTCCGGGTTTGGTGACCTCACTTCCGCTTGTGGTGACCTCACTTCCGGGTTTCCTGACCTCACTTCAGGGTTTGCTGACCTCACTTCCGGGTTTCCTGACCTCACTTCCGGGTTTGCTGACCTCACTTCCGGGTTTAGTGACGTCACTTCCGGGTTTGGTGACCTCACTTCCGGGTGTGGTGACCTCACTTCCGGGTTTGCTGACATCACTTCTGGGTGTGGTGACCTCACTTCCGGGTTTGCTGACCTCACTTCCGGGTGTGGTGATGTCACTTCCGGGTTTGGTGACCTCAC
The DNA here is from genome assembly GCF_054131305.1 of Coturnix japonica. Classification (NCBI taxonomy): domain Eukaryota; kingdom Metazoa; phylum Chordata; class Aves; order Galliformes; family Phasianidae; genus Coturnix; species Coturnix japonica. Next base: position 67,338 of record NW_028189040.1, on the reverse strand, counting down.
TTCCGGGTGTGGTGACCTCACTTCCGGGTTTGCTGACATCACTTCCGGGTTTAGTGACGTCACTTCCGGGTTTGGTGACCTCACTTCCGGGTGTGGTGACCTCACTTCCGGGTATGCTGACCTCACTTCCGGGTTTAGTGACGTCACTTCCGGGTTTGGTGACCTCACTTCCGGGTGTGGTGACCTCACTTCCGGGTTTGGTGACCTCACTTCCGGGTTTGCTGACCTCACTTCCGGGTTTAGTGACGTCACTTCCGGGTTTGGTGACCTCACTTCCGGGTTTGCTGACCTCACTTCCGGGTTTGCTGACCTCACTTCCGGGTGTGGTGACCTCACTTCCGGGTTTGCTGACCTCACTTCCGGGTCTGGTGACGTCACTTCCGGGTTTGGTGACCTCACTTCCGGGTGTGGTGACCTCACTTCCGGGTTTGCTGACCTCACTTCCGGGTGTGGTGACCTCACTTCCAGGTGTGGTGACCTCACTTCCGGGTTTGCTGACCTCACTTCTGGGTTTGCTGAAGTCACTTCTGGGTCTGCTGAAATCACTTCTGGGTTTGCAGACCTGAGTTCCGAATTAGCAGACCTCACTTTCCTGGTCTGCTTACCTCACTTCCGGGTATGCTGACCTCACTTCCAGGTTTAGTGACGTCACTTCCGGGTGTGGTGACCTCACTTCCGGGTTTAGTGACGTCACTTCCGGGTTTGGTGACCTCACTTCCGGGTTTGGTGACCTCACTTCCGGGTGTTGTGACCTCACTTCCGGGTTTAGTGACGTCACTTCCGGGTTTGGTGACCTCACTTCCGGGTTTGCTGACCTCACTTCCGGGTTTGCTGACCTCACTTCCGGGTGTGGTGACCTCACTTCTGGGTTTGCTGACCTCACTTCCGGGTTTGCTGACCTCACTTCCGGGTTTAGTGACGTCACTTCCGGGTGTGGTGACCTCACTTCCGGGTTTGGTGACCTCACTTCCGGGTTTGCTGACCTCACTTCCGGGTTTCCTGACCTCACTTCCGGGTTTGCTGACCTCACTTCCGGGTTTAGTGACGTCACTTCCGGGTTTGGTGACCTCACTTCCGGGTGTGGTGACCTCACTTCCGGGTTTGCTGACCTCACTTCTGGGTGTGGTGACCTCACTTCCGGGTTTGCTGACCTCACTTCCGGGTGTGGTGACGTCACTTCCGGGTTTGGTGACCTCACTTCCGGGTGTGGTGACCTCACTTCCGGGTTTGCTGACCTCACTTCCGGGTGTGGTGACCTCACTTCCGGGTGTGGTGACCTCACTTCCGGGTTTGCTGACCTCACTTCCGGGTCTGGTGACCTCACTTCCGGGTTTGCTGACCTCACTTCCGGGTTTGCTGACATCACTTCCGGGTTTAGTGACGTCACTTCCGGGTTTGGTGACCTCACTTCCGGGTGTGGTGACCTCACTTCCGGGTTTGCTGACCTCACTTCCGGGTGTGGTGACCTCACTTCCGGGTGTGGTGACCTCACTTCCGGGTTTGCTGACCTCACTTCCGGGTTTGCTGAAGTCACTTCTGGGTCTGCTGACCTCACTTCCGGGTTTAGTGACGTCACTTCCGGGTTTGCTGACCTCACTTCCGGGTGTGGTGACCTCACTTCCGGGTTTGGTGACCTCACTTCCGGGTGTGGTGACCTCACTTCCGGGTTTGCTGACCTCACTTCCGGGTTTAGTGACGTCACTTCCGAGTTTGGTGACCTCACTTCCGGGTGTGGTGACCTCACTTCCGGGTTTGGTGACCTCACTTCCGGGTGTGGTGACCTCACTTCCGGGTTTGCTGACCTCACTTCCGGGTTTGCTGACATCACTTCCGGGTTTAGTGACGTCACTTCCGGGTTTGGTGAGCTCACTTCCGGGTGTGGTGACCTCACTTCCGGGTTTGCTGACCTCACTTCCGGGTTTGCTGAAGTCACTTCTGGGTCTGCTGAAGTCACTTCTGGGTTTGCAGACCTGAGTTCCGAATTAGCAGACCTCACTTTCCTGGTCTGCTTACCTCACTTCCGGGTTTGATGACCTCACTTCCGGGTTTGGTGACCTCACTTCCGGGTTTGCTGACCTCACTTCCGGGTGTGGTGACCTCACTTCCGGGTTTGCTGACCTCACTTCCGGGTTTGCTGACATCACTTCCGGGTTTAGTGACGTCACTTCCGGGTTTGGTGACCTCACTTCCGGGTGTGGTGACCTCACTTCCGGGTATGCTGACCTCACTTCCGGGTTTGCTGACCTCACTTCCGGGTTTGCTGAAGTCACTTCTGGGTCTGCTGAAATCACTTCCGGGTTTGCAGACCTGAGTTCCGAATTAGCAGACCTCACTTTCCTGGTCTGCTTACCTCACTTCCGGGTATGCTGACCTCACTTCCGGGTTTAGTGACGTCACTTCCGGGTGTGGTGACCTCACTTCCGTGTTTAGTGACGTCACTTCCGGGTTTGGTGACCTCACTTCCGGGTTTGGTGACCTCACTTCCGGGTGTGGTGACCTCACTTCCGGGTTTAGTGACGTCACTTCCGGGTTTGGTAACCTCACTTCCGGGTTTGCTGACCTCACTTCCGGGTTTGCTGAAGTCACTTCTGGGTCTGCTGAAGTCACTTCTGGGTTTGCTGACCTCACTTCCGGGTTTAGTGACGTCACTTCCGGGTGTGGTGACCTCACTTCCGGGTGTGGTGACCTCACTTCCGGGTGTGGTGACCTCACTTCCGGGTATGCTGACCTCACTTCCGGGTGTGGTGACCTCACTTCTGGGTTTGCTGACCTCACTTCCGGGTTTGCTGACCTCACTTCCGGGTTTAGTGACGTCACTTCCGGGTTTGGTGACCTCACTTCCGGGTGTGGTGACCTCACTTCCGGGTTTGCTGACCTCACTTCCGGGTGTGGTGACCTCACTTCCGGGTTTGCTGACCTCACTTCCGGGTTTGCTGACCTCACTTCCGGGTTTGGTGACGTCACTTCCGGGTATGGTGACCTCACTTCCGGTTGTGGTGACCTCACTTCCGGGTTTGCTGACCTCACTTCCGGGTGTGGTGACCTCACTTCCGGGTTTGCTGACCTCACTTCCGGGTTTGCTGACCTCACTTCCGGGTTTAGTGACGTCACTTCCGGGTTTGGTGACCTCACTTCCGGTTGTGGTGACCTCACTTCCGGGTTTGCTGACCTCACTTCCGGGTTTGCTGACCTCACTTCCGGGTTTGCTGACCTCACTTCCGGGTTTGCTGAAGTCACTTCTGGGTCTGCTGAAGTCACTTCTGGGTTTGCAGACCTGAGTTCCGAATTAGCAGACCTCACTTTCTGGGTCTGCTTACCTCACTTCCGGGTATGCTGACCTCACTTCCGGGTTTAGTGACGTCACTTCCGGGTTTGGTGACCTCACTTCCGGGTGTGGTGACCTCACTTCCGGGTTTGGTGACCTCACTTCCGGGTGTGGTGACCTCACTTCCGGGTTTGCTGACCTCACTTCCGGGTTTGCTGACCTCACTTCCGGGTTTAGTGACGTCACTTCCGGGTTTGGTTACCTCACTTCCGGGTGTGGTGACCTCACTTCCGGGTTTGGTGACCTCACTTCCGGGTGTGGTGACCTCACTTCCGGGTGTGGTGACCTCACTTCCGGGTTTAGTGACGTCACTTCCGGGTTTGGTGACCTCACTTCCGGGTGTGGTGACCTCACTTCCGGGTTTGCTGACCTCACTTCCGGGTGTGGTGACCTCACTTCCAGGTGTGGTGACCTCACTTCCGGGTTTGCTGACCTCACTTCCGGGTTTGCTGAAGTCACTTCTGGGTCTGCTGAAGTCACTTCTGGGTTTGCAGACCTGAGTTCCGAATTAGCAGACCTCACTTTCCTGGTCTGCTTACCTCACTTCCGGGTTTGATGACCTCACTTCCGGGTTTGGTGACCTCACTTCCGGGTTTGCTGACCTCACTTCCGGGTGTGGTGACCTCACTTCCGGGTTTACTGACCTCACTTCCGGGTTTGCTGACATCACTTCCGGGTTTAGTGACGTCACTTCCGGGTTTGGTGACCTCACTTCCGGGTGTGGTGACGTCACTTCCGGGTTTGGTGACCTCACTTCCGGATGTGGTGACCTCACTTCCGGGTTTGCTGACCTCACTTCCGGGTGTGGTGACCTCACTTCCGGGTGTGGTGACCTCACTTCCGGGTTTGCTGACCTCACTTCCGGGTTTGCTGAAGTCACTTCTGGGTCTGCTGAAGTCACTTCTGGGTTTGCAGACCTGAGTTCCGAATTAGCAGACCTCACTTTCCTGGTCTGCTTACCTCACTTCCGGGTTTGATGACCTCACTTCCGGGTTTGGTGACCTCACTTCCGGGTTTGCTGACCTCACTTCCGGGTGTGGTGACCTCACTTCCGGGTTTGCTGACCTCACTTCCGGGTTTGCTGACATCACTTCCGGGTTTAGTGACGTCACTTCCGGGTTTGGTGACCTCACTTCCGGGTGTGGTGACCTCACTTCCGGGTATGCTGACCTCACTTCCGGGTTTAGTGACGTCACTTCCGGGTTTGGTGACCTCACTTCCGGGTGTGGTGACCTCACTTCCGGGTTTGGTGACCTCACTTCCGGGTGTGGTGACCTCACTTCCGGGTTTGCTGACCTCACTTCCGGGTTTGCTGACCTCACTTCCGGGTTTAGTGACGTCACTTCCGGGTTTGGTTACCTCACTTCCGGGTGTGGTGACCTCACTTCCGGGTTTGGTGACCTCACTTCCGGGTGTGGTGACCTCACTTCCGGGTGTGGTGACCTCACTTCCGGGTTTGCTGACGTCACTTCCGGGTTTGGTGACCTCACTTCCGGGTGTGGTGACCTCACTTCCGGGTTTGCTGACCTCACTTCCGGGTGTGGTGACCTCACTTCCGGGTTTGCTGACCTCACTTCCGGGTTTGCTGACCTCACTTCCGGGTTTGCTGAAGTCACTTCTGGGTCTGCTGAAATCACTTCTGGGTTTGCAGACCTGAGTTCCGAATTAGCAGACCTCACTTTCCTGGTCTGCTTACCTCACTTCCGGGTATGCTGACCTCACTTCCGGGTTTAGTGACGTCACTTCCGGGTGTGGTGACCTCACTTCCGGGTTTAGTGACGTCACTTCCGGGTTTGGTGACCTCACTTCCGGGTTTGGTGACCTCACTTCCGGGTGTGGTGACCTCACTTCCGGGTTTAGTGACGTCACTTCCGGGTTTGGTGACTTCACTTCCGGGTGTGGTGACCTCACTTCCGGGTTTGGTGACCTCACTTCCGGGTGTGGTGACCTCACTTCCGGGTTTGCTGACCTCACTTCCGGGTTTGCTGACCTCACTTCCGGGTTTAGTGACGTCACTTCCGGGTTTAGTGACCTCACTTCCGGGTGTGGTGACCTCACTTCCGGGTTTGCTGACCTCACTTCCGGGTCTGGTGACCTCACTTCCGGGTTTGCTGACCTCACTTCCGGGTTTGCTGACATCACTTCCGGGTTTAGTGACGTCACTTCCGGGTTTGGTGACCTCACTTCCGGGTGTGGTGACCTCACTTCCGGGTTTGCTGACCTCACTTCCGGGTGTGGTGACCTCACTTCCGGGTGTGGTGACCTCACTTCCGGGTTTGCTGACCTCACTTCCGGGTGTGGTGACCTCACTTCCGGGTGTGGTGACCTCACTTCCGGGTTTGCTGACCTCACTTCCGGGTTTGCTGAAGTCACTTCTGGGTCTGCTGACCTCACTTCCGGGTTTAGTGACGTCACTTCCGGGTTTGCTGACCTCACTTCCGGGTGTGGTGACCTCACTTCCGGGTTTGGTGACCTCACTTCCGGGTGTGGTGACCTCACTTCCGGGTTTGCTGACCTCACTTCCGGGTTTAGTGACGTCACTTCCGAGTTTGGTGACCTCACTTCCGGGTGTGGTGACCTCACTTCCGGGTTTGGTGACCTCACTTCCGGGTGTGGTGACCTCACTTCCGGGTTTGCTGACCTCACTTCCGGGTTTGCTGACATCACTTCCGGGTTTAGTGACGTCACTTCCGGGTTTGGTGAGCTCACTTCCGGGTGTGGTGACCTCACTTCCGGGTTTGCTGACCTCACTTCCGGGTTTGCTGAAGTCACTTCTGGGTCTGCTGAAGTCACTTCTGGGTTTGCAGACCTGAGTTCCGAATTAGCAGACCTCACTTTCCTGGTCTGCTTACCTCACTTCCGGGTTTGATGACCTCACTTCCGGGTTTGGTGACCTCACTTCCGGGTTTGCTGACCTCACTTCCGGGTGTGGTGACCTCACTTCCGGGTTTGCTGACCTCACTTCCGGGTTTGCTGACATCACTTCCGGGTTTAGTGACGTCACTTCCGGGTTTGGTGACCTCACTTCCGGGTGTGGTGACCTCACTTCCGGGTATGCTGACCTCACTTCCGGGTTTGCTGACCTCACTTCCGGGTTTGCTGAAGTCACTTCTGGGTCTGCTGAAATCACTTCCGGGTTTGCAGACCTGAGTTCCGAATTAGCAGACCTCACTTTCCTGGTCTGCTTACCTCACTTCCGGGTATGCTGACCTCACTTCCGGGTTTAGTGACGTCACTTCCGGGTGTGGTGACCTCACTTCCGTGTTTAGTGACGTCACTTCCGGGTTTGGTGACCTCACTTCCGGGTTTGGTGACCTCACTTCCGGGTGTGGTGACCTCACTTCCGGGTTTAGTGACGTCACTTCCGGGTTTGGTAACCTCACTTCCGGGTTTGCTGACCTCACTTCCGGGTTTGCTGAAGTCACTTCTGGGTCTGCTGAAGTCACTTCTGGGTTTGCTGACCTCACTTCCGGGTTTAGTGACGTCACTTCCGGGTGTGGTGACCTCACTTCCGGGTGTGGTGACCTCACTTCCGGGTGTGGTGACCTCACTTCCGGGTATGCTGACCTCACTTCCGGGTGTGGTGACCTCACTTCTGGGTTTGCTGACCTCACTTCCGGGTTTGCTGACCTCACTTCCGGGTTTAGTGACGTCACTTCCGGGTTTGGTGACCTCACTTCCGGGTGTGGTGACCTCACTTCCGGGTTTGCTGACCTCACTTCCGGGTGTGGTGACCTCACTTCCGGGTTTGCTGACCTCACTTCCGGGTTTGCTGACCTCACTTCCGGGTTTGGTGACGTCACTTCCGGGTATGGTGACCTCACTTCCGGTTGTGGTGACCTCACTTCCGGGTTTGCTGACCTCACTTCCGGGTGTGGTGACCTCACTTCCGGGTTTGCTGACCTCACTTCCGGGTTTGCTGACCTCACTTCCGGGTTTAGTGACGTCACTTCCGGGTTTGGTGACCTCACTTCCGGTTGTGGTGACCTCACTTCCGGGTTTGCTGACCTCACTTCCGGGTTTGCTGACCTCACTTCCGGGTTTGCTGACCTCACTTCCGGGTTTGCTGAAGTCACTTCTGGGTCTGCTGAAGTCACTTCTGGGTTTGCAGACCTGAGTTCCGAATTAGCAGACCTCACTTTCTGGGTCTGCTTACCTCACTTCCGGGTATGCTGACCTCACTTCCGGGTTTAGTGACGTCACTTCCGGGTTTGGTGACCTCACTTCCGGGTGTGGTGACCTCACTTCCGGGTTTGGTGACCTCACTTCCGGGTGTGGTGACCTCACTTCCGGGTTTGCTGACCTCACTTCCGGGTTTGCTGACCTCACTTCCGGGTTTAGTGACGTCACTTCCGGGTTTGGTTACCTCACTTCCGGGTGTGGTGACCTCACTTCCGGGTTTGGTGACCTCACTTCCGGGTGTGGTGACCTCACTTCCGGGTGTGGTGACCTCACTTCCGGGTTTAGTGACGTCACTTCCGGGTTTGGTGACCTCACTTCCGGGTGTGGTGACCTCACTTCCGGGTTTGCTGACCTCACTTCCGGGTGTGGTGACCTCACTTCCAGGTGTGGTGACCTCACTTCCGGGTTTGCTGACCTCACTTCCGGGTTTGCTGAAGTCACTTCTGGGTCTGCTGAAGTCACTTCTGGGTTTGCAGACCTGAGTTCCGAATTAGCAGACCTCACTTTCCTGGTCTGCTTACCTCACTTCCGGGTTTGATGACCTCACTTCCGGGTTTGGTGACCTCACTTCCGGGTTTGCTGACCTCACTTCCGGGTGTGGTGACCTCACTTCCGGGTTTACTGACCTCACTTCCGGGTTTGCTGACATCACTTCCGGGTTTAGTGACGTCACTTCCGGGTTTGGTGACCTCACTTCCGGGTGTGGTGACGTCACTTCCGGGTTTGGTGACCTCACTTCCGGATGTGGTGACCTCACTTCCGGGTTTGCTGACCTCACTTCCGGGTGTGGTGACCTCACTTCCGGGTGTGGTGACCTCACTTCCGGGTTTGCTGACCTCACTTCCGGGTTTGCTGAAGTCACTTCTGGGTCTGCTGAAGTCACTTCTGGGTTTGCAGACCTGAGTTCCGAATTAGCAGACCTCACTTTCCTGGTCTGCTTACCTCACTTCCGGGTTTGATGACCTCACTTCCGGGTTTGGTGACCTCACTTCCGGGTTTGCTGACCTCACTTCCGGGTGTGGTGACCTCACTTCCGGGTTTGCTGACCTCACTTCCGGGTTTGCTGACATCACTTCCGGGTTTAGTGACGTCACTTCCGGGTTTGGTGACCTCACTTCCGGGTGTGGTGACCTCACTTCCGGGTATGCTGACCTCACTTCCGGGTTTAGTGACGTCACTTCCGGGTTTGGTGACCTCACTTCCGGGTGTGGTGACCTCACTTCCGGGTTTGGTGACCTCACTTCCGGGTGTGGTGACCTCACTTCCGGGTTTGCTGACCTCACTTCCGGGTTTGCTGACCTCACTTCCGGGTTTAGTGACGTCACTTCCGGGTTTGGTTACCTCACTTCCGGGTGTGGTGACCTCACTTCCGGGTTTGGTGACCTCACTTCCGGGTGTGGTGACCTCACTTCCGGGTGTGGTGACCTCACTTCCGGGTTTGCTGACGTCACTTCCGGGTTTGGTGACCTCACTTCCGGGTGTGGTGACCTCACTTCCGGGTTTGCTGACCTCACTTCCGGGTGTGGTGACCTCACTTCCGGGTTTGCTGACCTCACTTCCGGGTTTGCTGACCTCACTTCCGGGTTTGCTGAAGTCACTTCTGGGTCTGCTGAAATCACTTCTGGGTTTGCAGACCTGAGTTCCGAATTAGCAGACCTCACTTTCCTGGTCTGCTTACCTCACTTCCGGGTATGCTGACCTCACTTCCGGGTTTAGTGACGTCACTTCCGGGTGTGGTGACCTCACTTCCGGGTTTAGTGACGTCACTTCCGGGTTTGGTGACCTCACTTCCGGGTTTGGTGACCTCACTTCCGGGTGTGGTGACCTCACTTCCGGGTTTAGTGACGTCACTTCCGGGTTTGGTGACTTCACTTCCGGGTGTGGTGACCTCACTTCCGGGTTTGGTGACCTCACTTCCGGGTGTGGTGACCTCACTTCCGGGTTTGCTGACCTCACTTCCGGGTTTGCTGACCTCACTTCCGGGTTTAGTGACGTCACTTCCGGGTTTAGTGACCTCACTTCCGGGTGTGGTGACCTCACTTCCGGGTTTGCTGACCTCACTTCCGGGTCTGGTGACCTCACTTCCGGGTTTGCTGACCTCACTTCCGGGTTTGCTGACATCACTTCCGGGTTTAGTGACGTCACTTCCGGGTTTGGTGACCTCACTTCCGGGTGTGGTGACCTCACTTCCGGGTTTGCTGACCTCACTTCCGGGTGTGGTGACCTCACTTCCGGGTGTGGTGACCTCACTTCCGGGTTTGCTGACCTCACTTCCGGGTTTGCTGAAGTCACTTCTGGGTCTGCTGACCTCACTTCCGGGTTTAGTGACGTCACTTCCGGGTTTGCTGACCTCACTTCCGGGTGTGGTGACCTCACTTCCGGGTTTGGTGACCTCACTTCCGGGTGTGGTGACCTCACTTCCGGGTTTGCTGACCTCACTTCCGGGTTTGCTGACCTCACTTCCGGGTTTAGTGACGTCACTTCCGAGTTTGGTGACCTCACTTCCGGGTGTGGTGACCTCACTTCCGGGTTTGGTGACCTCACTTCCGGGTGTGGTGACCTCACTTCCGGGTTTTCTGACCTCACTTCCGGGTTTGCTGACATCACTTCCGGGTTTAGTGACGTCACTTCCGGGTTTGGTGAGCTCACTTCCGGGTGTGGTGACCTCACTTCCGGGTTTGCTGACCTCACTTCCGGGTTTGCTGAAGTCACTTCTGGGTCTGCTGAAGTCACTTCTGGGTTTGCAGACCTGAGTTCCGAATTAGCAGACCTCACTTTCCTGGTCTGCTTACCTCACTTCCGGGTTTGATGACCTCACTTCCGGGTTTGGTGACCTCACTTCCGGGTTTGCTGACCTCACTTCCGGGTGTGGTGACCTCACTTCCGGGTTTGCTGACCTCACTTCCGGGTTTGCTGACCTCACTTCCGGGTTTAGTGACGTCAATTCCGGGTTTGGTGACCTCACTTCCGCTTGTGGTGACCTCACTTCCGGGTTTCCTGACCTCACTTCAGGGTTTGCTGACCTCACTTCCGGGTTTCCTGACCTCACTTCCGGGTTTGCTGACCTCACTTCCGGGTTTAGTGACGTCACTTCCGGGTGTGGTGACCTCACTTCCGGGTTTGCTGACGTCACTTCCGGGTTTGCTGACATCACTTCTGGGTGTGGTGACCTCACTTCCGGGTTTGCTGACCTCACTTCCGGGTGTGGTGACCTCACTTCCGGGTTTGCTGACCTCACTTCCGGGTTTGCTGACCTCACTTCCGGGTTTGCTGAAGTCACTTCTGGGTCTGCTGAAATCACTTCTGGGTTTGCAGACCTGAGTTCCGAATTAGCAGACCTCACTTTCCTGGTCTGCTTACCTCACTTCCGGGTATGCTGACCTCACTTCCGGGTTTAGTGACGTCACTTCCGGGTGTGGTGACCTCACTTCCGGGTTTAGTGACGTCACTTCCGGGTTTGGTGACCTCACTTCCGGGTTTGGTGACCTCACTTCCGGGTGTGGTGACCTCACTTCCGGGTTTAGTGACGTCACTTCCGGGTTTGGTGACTTCACTTCCGGGTGTGGTGACCTCACTTCCGGGTTTGGTGACCTCACTTCCGGGTGTGGTGACCTCACTTCCGGGTTTGCTGACCTCACTTCCGGGTTTGCTGACCTCACTTCCGGGTTTAGTGACGTCACTTCCGGGTTTAGTGACCTCACTTCCGGGTGTGGTGACCTCACTTCCGGGTTTGCTGACCTCACTTCCGGGTCTGGTGACCTCACTTCCGGGTTTGCTGACCTCACTTCCGGGTTTGCTGACATCACTTCCGGGTTTAGTGACGTCACTTCCGGGTTTGGTGACCTCACTTCCGGGTGTGGTGACCTCACTTCCGGGTTTGCTGACCTCACTTCCGGGTGTGGTGACCTCACTTCCGGGTGTGGTGACCTCACTTCCGGGTTTGCTGACCTCACTTCCGGGTTTGCTGAAGTCACTTCTGGGTCTGCTGACCTCACTTCCGGGTTTAGTGACGTCACTTCCGGGTTTGCTGACCTCACTTCCGGGTGTGGTGACCTCACTTCCGGGTTTGGTGACCTCACTTCCGGGTGTGGTGACCTCACTTCCGGGTTTGCTGACCTCACTTCCGGGTTTGCTGACCTCACTTCCGGGTTTAGTGACGTCACTTCCGGGTTTGGTGACCTCACTTCCGGGTGTGGTGACCTCACTTCCGGGTTTCCTGACCTCACTTCCGGGTTTGCTGACCTCACTTCCGGGTTTAGTGACGTCACTTCCGGGTTTGGTGACCTCACTTCCGGGTGTGGTGACCTCACTTCCGGGTTTGCTGACCTCACTTCTGGGTGTGGTGACCTCACTTCCGGGTTTGCTGACCTCACTTCCGGGTGTGGTGACGTCACTTCCGGGTTTGGTGACCTCACTTCCGGGTGTGGTGACCTCACTTCCGGGTTTGCTGACCTCACTTCCGGGTGTGGTGACCTCACTTCCGGGTGTGGTGACCTCACTTCCGGGTTTGCTGACCTCACTTCCGGGTTTGCTGACATCACTTCCGGGTTTAGTGACGTCAATTCCGGGTTTGGTGACCTCACTTCCGGGTGTGGTGACCTCACTTCCGGGTATGCTGACCTCACTTCCGGGTTTAGTGACGTCACTTCCGGGTTTGGTGACCTCACTTCCGGGTGTGGTGACCTCAGTTCCGGGTTTGGTGACCTCACTTCCGGGTGTGGTGACCTCACTTCCGGGTTTGCTGACCTCACTTCCGGGTTTGCTGACCTCACTTCCGGGTTTAGTGACGTCACTTCCGGTTTTGGTTACCTCACTTCCGGGTGTGGTGACCTCACTTCCGGGTGTTGTGACCTCACTTCCGGGTTTAGTGACGTCACTTCCGGGTTTGGTGACCTCACTTTCGGGTTTGCTGACCTCACTTCCGGGTTTGCTGACCTCACTTCCGGGTGTGGTGACCTCACTTCTGGGTTTGCTGACCTCACTTCCGGGTTTGCTGACCTCACTTCCGGGTTTAGTGACGTCACTTCCGGGTTTGGTGACCTCACTTCCGCTTGTGGTGACCTCACTTCCGGGTTTCCTGACCTCACTTCCGGGTTTGCTGACCTCACTTCCGGGTTTCCTGACCTCACTTCCGGGTTTGCTGACCTCACTTCCGGGTTTAGTGACGTCACTTCCGGGTTTGGTGACCTCACTTCCGGGTGTGGTGACCTCACTTCCGGGTTTGCTGACCTCACTTCTGGGTGTGGTGACCTCACTTCCGGGTTTGCTGACCTCACTTCCGGGTGTGGTGACGTCACTTCCGGGTTTGGTGACCTCACTTCCGGGTGTGGTGACCTCACTTCCGGGTTTGCTGACATCACTTCCGGGTTTAGTGACGTCACTTCCGGGTTTGGTGACCTCACTTCCGGGTATGCTGACCTCACTTCCGGGTTTAGTGACGTCACTTCCGGGTTTGGTGACCTCACTTCCGGGTGTGGTGACCTCACTTCCGGGTTTGGTGACCTCACTTCCGGGTGTGGTGACCTCACTTCCGGGTTTGCTGACCTCACTTCCGGGTTTGCTGACCTCACTTCCGGGTTTAGTGACGTCACTTCCGGGTTTGGTTACCTCACTTCCAGGTGTGGTGACCTCACTTCCGGGTTTGGTGACCTCACTTCCGGGTGTGGTGACCTCACTTCCGGGTGTGGTGACCTCACTTCCGGGTTTAGTGACGTCACTTCCGGGTTTGGTGACCTCACTTCCGGGTGTGGTGACCTCACTTCCGGGTGTGGTGACCTCACTTCCGGGTTTGCTGACCTCACTTCCGGGTTTGCTGACCTCACTTCCGGGTTTAGTGACGTCACTTCCGGGTTTAGTGACCTCACTTCCGGGTGTGGTGACCTCACTTCCGGGTTTGCTGACCTCACTTCCGGGTCTGGTGACCTCACTTCCGGGTTTGCTGACCTCACTTCCGGGTTTGCTGACATCACTTCCGGGTTTAGTGACGTCACTTCCGGGTTTGGTGACCTCACTTCCGGGTGTGGTGACCTCACTTCCGGGTTTGCTGACCTCACTTCCGGGTGTGGTGACCTCACTTCCGGGTGTGGTGACCTCACTTCCGGGTTTGCTGACCTCACTTCCGGGTGTGGTGACCTCACTTCCGGGTGTGGTGACCTCACTTCCGGGTTTGCTGACCTCACTTCCGGGTTTGCTGAAGTCACTTCTGGGTCTGCTGACCTCACTTCCGGGTTTAGTGACGTCACTTCCGGGTTTGCTGACCTCACTTCCGGGTGTGGTGACCTCACTTCCGGGTTTGGTGACCTCACTTCCGGGTGTGGTGACCTCACTTCCGGGTTTGCTGACCTCACTTCCGGGTTTAGTGACGTCACTTCCGAGTTTGGTGACCTCACTTCCGGGTGTGGTGACCTCACTTCCGGGTTTGGTGACCTCACTTCCGGGTGTGGTGACCTCACTTCCGGGTTTGCTGACCTCACTTCCGGGTTTGCTGACATCACTTCCGGGTTTAGTGACGTCACTTCCGGGTTTGGTGAGCTCACTTCCGGGTGTGGTGACCTCACTTCCGGGTTTGCTGACCTCACTTCCGGGTTTGCTGAAGTCACTTCTGGGTCTGCTGAAGTCACTTCTGGGTTTGCAGACCTGAGTTCCGAATTAGCAGACCTCACTTTCCTGGTCTGCTTACCTCACTTCCGGGTTTGATGACCTCACTTCCGGGTTTGGTGACCTCACTTCCGGGTTTGCTGACCTCACTTCCGGGTGTGGTGACCTCACTTCCGGGTTTGCTGACCTCACTTCCGGGTTTGCTGACATCACTTCCGGGTTTAGTGACGTCACTTCCGGGTTTGGTGACCTCACTTCCGGGTGTGGTGACCTCACTTCCGGGTATGCTGACCTCACTTCCGGGTTTGCTGACCTCACTTCCGGGTTTGCTGAAGTCACTTCTGGGTCTGCTGAAATCACTTCCGGGTTTGCAGACCTGAGTTCCGAATTAGCAGACCTCACTTTCCTGGTCTGCTTACCTCACTTCCGGGTATGCTGACCTCACTTCCGGGTTTAGTGACGTCACTTCCGGGTGTGGTGACCTCACTTCCGTGTTTAGTGACGTCACTTCCGGGTTTGGTGACCTCACTTCCGGGTTTGGTGACCTCACTTCCGGGTGTGGTGACCTCACTTCCGGGTTTAGTGACGTCACTTCCGGGTTTGGTAACCTCACTTCCGGGTTTGCTGACCTCACTTCCGGGTTTGCTGAAGTCACTTCTGGGTCTGCTGAAGTCACTTCTGGGTTTGCTGACCTCACTTCCGGGTTTAGTGACGTCACTTCCGGGTGTGGTGACCTCACTTCCGGGTGTGGTGACCTCACTTCCGGGTGTGGTGACCTCACTTCCGGGTATGCTGACCTCACTTCCGGGTGTGGTGACCTCACTTCTGGGTTTGCTGACCTCACTTCCGGGTTTGCTGACCTCACTTCCGGGTTTAGTGACGTCACTTCCGGGTTTGGTGACCTCACTTCCGGGTGTGGTGACCTCACTTCCGGGTTTGCTGACCTCACTTCCGGGTGTGGTGACCTCACTTCCGGGTTTGCTGACCTCACTTCCGGGTTTGCTGACCTCACTTCCGGGTTTGGTGACGTCACTTCCGGGTATGGTGACCTCACTTCCGGTTGTGGTGACCTCACTTCCGGGTTTGCTGACCTCACTTCCGGGTGTGGTGACCTCACTTCCGGGTTTGCTGACCTCACTTCCGGGTTTGCTGACCTCACTTCCGGGTTTAGTGACGTCACTTCCGGGTTTGGTGACCTCACTTCCGGTTGTGGTGACCTCACTTCCGGGTTTGCTGACCTCACTTCCGGGTTTGCTGACCTCACTTCCGGGTTTGCTGACCTCACTTCCGGGTTTGCTGAAGTCACTTCTGGGTCTGCTGAAGTCACTTCTGGGTTTGCAGACCTGAGTTCCGAATTAGCAGACCTCACTTTCTGGGTCTGCTTACCTCACTTCCGGGTATGCTGACCTCACTTCCGGGTTTAGTGACGTCACTTCCGGGTTTGGTGACCTCACTTCCGGGTGTGGTGACCTCACTTCCGGGTTTGGTGACCTCACTTCCGGGTGTGGTGACCTCACTTCCGGGTTTGCTGACCTCACTTCCGGGTTTGCTGACCTCACTTCCGGGTTTAGTGACGTCACTTCCGGGTTTGGTTACCTCACTTCCGGGTGTGGTGACCTCACTTCCGGGTTTGGTGACCTCACTTCCGGGTGTGGTGACCTCACTTCCGGGTGTGGTGACCTCACTTCCGGGTTTAGTGACGTCACTTCCGGGTTTGGTGACCTCACTTCCGGGTGTGGTGACCTCACTTCCGGGTTTGCTGACCTCACTTCCGGGTGTGGTGACCTCACTTCCAGGTGTGGTGACCTCACTTCCGGGTTTGCTGACCTCACTTCCGGGTTTGCTGAAGTCACTTCTGGGTCTGCTGAAGTCACTTCTGGGTTTGCAGACCTGAGTTCCGAATTAGCAGACCTCACTTTCCTGGTCTGCTTACCTCACTTCCGGGTTTGATGACCTCACTTCCGGGTTTGGTGACCTCACTTCCGGGTTTGCTGACCTCACTTCCGGGTGTGGTGACCTCACTTCCGGGTTTACTGACCTCACTTCCGGGTTTGCTGACATCACTTCCGGGTTTAGTGACGTCACTTCCGGGTTTGGTGACCTCACTTCCGGGTGTGGTGACGTCACTTCCGGGTTTGGTGACCTCACTTCCGGATGTGGTGACCTCACTTCCGGGTTTGCTGACCTCACTTCCGGGTGTGGTGACCTCACTTCCGGGTGTGGTGACCTCACTTCCGGGTTTGCTGACCTCACTTCCGGGTTTGCTGAAGTCACTTCTGGGTCTGCTGAAGTCACTTCTGGGTTTGCAGACCTGAGTTCCGAATTAGCAGACCTCACTTTCCTGGTCTGCTTACCTCACTTCCGGGTTTGATGACCTCACTTCCGGGTTTGGTGACCTCACTTCCGGGTTTGCTGACCTCACTTCCGGGTGTGGTGACCTCACTTCCGGGTTTGCTGACCTCACTTCCGGGTTTGCTGACATCACTTCCGGGTTTAGTGACGTCACTTCCGGGTTTGGTGACCTCACTTCCGGGTGTGGTGACCTCACTTCCGGGTATGCTGACCTCACTTCCGGGTTTAGTGACGTCACTTCCGGGTTTGGTGACCTCACTTCCGGGTGTGGTGACCTCACTTCCGGGTTTGGTGACCTCACTTCCGGGTGTGGTGACCTCACTTCCGGGTTTGCTGACCTCACTTCCGGGTTTGCTGACCTCACTTCCGGGTTTAGTGACGTCACTTCCGGGTTTGGTTACCTCACTTCCGGGTGTGGTGACCTCACTTCCGGGTTTGGTGACCTCACTTCCGGGTGTGGTGACCTCACTTCCGGGTGTGGTGACCTCACTTCCGGGTTTGCTGACGTCACTTCCGGGTTTGGTGACCTCACTTCCGGGTGTGGTGACCTCACTTCCGGGTTTGCTGACCTCACTTCCGGGTGTGGTGACCTCACTTCCGGGTTTGCTGACCTCACTTCCGGGTTTGCTGACCTCACTTCCGGGTTTGCTGAAGTCACTTCTGGGTCTGCTGAAATCACTTCTGGGTTTGCAGACCTGAGTTCCGAATTAGCAGACCTCACTTTCCTGGTCTGCTTACCTCACTTCCGGGTATGCTGACCTCACTTCCGGGTTTAGTGACGTCACTTCCGGGTGTGGTGACCTCACTTCCGGGTTTAGTGACGTCACTTCCGGGTTTGGTGACCTCACTTCCGGGTTTGGTGACCTCACTTCCGGGTGTGGTGACCTCACTTCCGGGTTTAGTGACGTCACTTCCGGGTTTGGTGACTTCACTTCCGGGTGTGGTGACCTCACTTCCGGGTTTGGTGACCTCACTTCCGGGTGTGGTGACCTCACTTCCGGGTTTGCTGACCTCACTTCCGGGTTTGCTGACCTCACTTCCGGGTTTAGTGACGTCACTTCCGGGTTTAGTGACCTCACTTCCGGGTGTGGTGACCTCACTTCCGGGTTTGCTGACCTCACTTCCGGGTCTGGTGACCTCACTTCCGGGTTTGCTGACCTCACTTCCGGGTTTGCTGACATCACTTCCGGGTTTAGTGACGTCACTTCCGGGTTTGGTGACCTCACTTCCGGGTGTGGTGACCTCACTTCCGGGTTTGCTGACCTCACTTCCGGGTGTGGTGACCTCACTTCCGGGTGTGGTGACCTCACTTCCGGGTTTGCTGACCTCACTTCCGGGTTTGCTGAAGTCACTTCTGGGTCTGCTGACCTCACTTCCGGGTTTAGTGACGTCACTTCCGGGTTTGCTGACCTCACTTCCGGGTGTGGTGACCTCACTTCCGGGTTTGGTGACCTCACTTCCGGGTGTGGTGACCTCACTTCCGGGTTTGCTGACCTCACTTCCGGGTTTGCTGACCTCACTTCCGGGTTTAGTGACGTCACTTCCGAGTTTGGTGACCTCACTTCCGGGTGTGGTGACCTCACTTCCGGGTTTGGTGACCTCACTTCCGGGTGTGGTGACCTCACTTCCGGGTTTTCTGACCTCACTTCCGGGTTTGCTGACATCACTTCCGGGTTTAGTGACGTCACTTCCGGGTTTGGTGAGCTCACTTCCGGGTGTGGTGACCTCACTTCCGGGTTTGCTGACCTCACTTCCGGGTTTGCTGAAGTCACTTCTGGGTCTGCTGAAGTCACTTCTGGGTTTGCAGACCTGAGTTCCGAATTAGCAGACCTCACTTTCCTGGTCTGCTTACCTCACTTCCGGGTTTGATGACCTCACTTCCGGGTTTGGTGACCTCACTTCCGGGTTTGCTGACCTCACTTCCGGGTGTGGTGACCTCACTTCCGGGTTTGCTGACCTCACTTCCGGGTTTGCTGACCTCACTTCCGGGTTTAGTGACGTCAATTCCGGGTTTGGTGACCTCACTTCCGCTTGTGGTGACCTCACTTCCGGGTTTCCTGACCTCACTTCAGGGTTTGCTGACCTCACTTCCGGGTTTCCTGACCTCACTTCCGGGTTTGCTGACCTCACTTCCGGGTTTAGTGACGTCACTTCCGGGTGTGGTGACCTCACTTCCGGGTTTGCTGACGTCACTTCCGGGTTTGCTGACATCACTTCTGGGTGTGGTGACCTCACTTCCGGGTTTGCTGACCTCACTTCCGGGTGTGGTGACCTCACTTCCGGGTTTGCTGACCTCACTTCCGGGTTTGCTGACCTCACTTCCGGGTTTGCTGAAGTCACTTCTGGGTCTGCTGAAATCACTTCTGGGTTTGCAGACCTGAGTTCCGAATTAGCAGACCTCACTTTCCTGGTCTGCTTACCTCACTTCCGGGTATGCTGACCTCACTTCCGGGTTTAGTGACGTCACTTCCGGGTGTGGTGACCTCACTTCCGGGTTTAGTGACGTCACTTCCGGGTTTGGTGACCTCACTTCCGGGTTTGGTGACCTCACTTCCGGGTGTGGTGACCTCACTTCCGGGTTTAGTGACGTCACTTCCGGGTTTGGTGACTTCACTTCCGGGTGTGGTGACCTCACTTCCGGGTTTGGTGACCTCACTTCCGGGTGTGGTGACCTCACTTCCGGGTTTGCTGACCTCACTTCCGGGTTTGCTGACCTCACTTCCGGGTTTAGTGACGTCACTTCCGGGTTTAGTGACCTCACTTCCGGGTGTGGTGACCTCACTTCCGGGTTTGCTGACCTCACTTCCGGGTCTGGTGACCTCACTTCCGGGTTTGCTGACCTCACTTCCGGGTTTGCTGACATCACTTCCGGGTTTAGTGACGTCACTTCCGGGTTTGGTGACCTCACTTCCGGGTGTGGTGACCTCACTTCCGGGTTTGCTGACCTCACTTCCGGGTGTGGTGACCTCACTTCCGGGTGTGGTGACCTCACTTCCGGGTTTGCTGACCTCACTTCCGGGTTTGCTGAAGTCACTTCTGGGTCTGCTGACCTCACTTCCGGGTTTAGTGACGTCACTTCCGGGTTTGCTGACCTCACTTCCGGGTGTGGTGACCTCACTTCCGGGTTTGGTGACCTCACTTCCGGGTGTGGTGACCTCACTTCCGGGTTTGCTGACCTCACTTCCGGGTTTGCTGACCTCACTTCCGGGTTTAGTGACGTCACTTCCGGGTTTGGTGACCTCACTTCCGGGTGTGGTGACCTCACTTCCGGGTTTCCTGACCTCACTTCCGGGTTTGCTGACCTCACTTCCGGGTTTAGTGACGTCACTTCCGGGTTTGGTGACCTCACTTCCGGGTGTGGTGACCTCACTTCCGGGTTTGCTGACCTCACTTCTGGGTGTGGTGACCTCACTTCCGGGTTTGCTGACCTCACTTCCGGGTGTGGTGACGTCACTTCCGGGTTTGGTGACCTCACTTCCGGGTGTGGTGACCTCACTTCCGGGTTTGCTGACCTCACTTCCGGGTGTGGTGACCTCACTTCCGGGTGTGGTGACCTCACTTCCGGGTTTGCTGACCTCACTTCCGGGTTTGCTGACATCACTTCCGGGTTTAGTGACGTCAATTCCGGGTTTGGTGACCTCACTTCCGGGTGTGGTGACCTCACTTCCGGGTATGCTGACCTCACTTCCGGGTTTAGTGACGTCACTTCCGGGTTTGGTGACCTCACTTCCGGGTGTGGTGACCTCAGTTCCGGGTTTGGTGACCTCACTTCCGGGTGTGGTGACCTCACTTCCGGGTTTGCTGACCTCACTTCCGGGTTTGCTGACCTCACTTCCGGGTTTAGTGACGTCACTTCCGGTTTTGGTTACCTCACTTCCGGGTGTGGTGACCTCACTTCCGGGTGTTGTGACCTCACTTCCGGGTTTAGTGACGTCACTTCCGGGTTTGGTGACCTCACTTTCGGGTTTGCTGACCTCACTTCCGGGTTTGCTGACCTCACTTCCGGGTGTGGTGACCTCACTTCTGGGTTTGCTGACCTCACTTCCGGGTTTGCTGACCTCACTTCCGGGTTTAGTGACGTCACTTCCGGGTTTGGTGACCTCACTTCCGCTTGTGGTGACCTCACTTCCGGGTTTCCTGACCTCACTTCCGGGTTTGCTGACCTCACTTCCGGGTTTCCTGACCTCACTTCCGGGTTTGCTGACCTCACTTCCGGGTTTAGTGACGTCACTTCCGGGTTTGGTGACCTCACTTCCGGGTGTGGTGACCTCACTTCCGGGTTTGCTGACCTCACTTCTGGGTGTGGTGACCTCACTTCCGGGTTTGCTGACCTCACTTCCGGGTGTGGTGACGTCACTTCCGGGTTTGGTGACCTCACTTCCGGGTGTGGTGACCTCACTTCCGGGTTTGCTGACATCACTTCCGGGTTTAGTGACGTCACTTCCGGGTTTGGTGACCTCACTTCCGGGTATGCTGACCTCACTTCCGGGTTTAGTGACGTCACTTCCGGGTTTGGTGACCTCACTTCCGGGTGTGGTGACCTCACTTCCGGGTTTGGTGACCTCACTTCCGGGTGTGGTGACCTCACTTCCGGGTTTGCTGACCTCACTTCCGGGTTTGCTGACCTCACTTCCGGGTTTAGTGACGTCACTTCCGGGTTTGGTTACCTCACTTCCAGGTGTGGTGACCTCACTTCCGGGTTTGGTGACCTCACTTCCGGGTGTGGTGACCTCACTTCCGGGTGTGGTGACCTCACTTCCGGGTTTAGTGACGTCACTTCCGGGTTTGGTGACCTCACTTCCGGGTGTGGTGACCTCACTTCCGGGTTTGCTGACCTCACTTCCGGGTGTGGTGACCTCACTTCCAGGTGTGGTGACCTCACTTCCGGGTTTGCTGACCTCACTTCCGGGTTTGCTGAAGTCACTTCTGGGTCTGCTGAAATCACTTCTGGGTTTGCAGACCTGAGTTCCGAATTAGCAGACCTCACTTTCCTGGTCTGCTTACCTCACTTCCGGGTATGCTGACCTCACTTCCGGGTTTAGTGACGTCACTTCCGGGTGTGGTGACCTCACTTCCGGGTTTAGTGACGTCACTTCCGGGTTTGGTGACCTCACTTCCGGGTTTGGTGACCTCACTTCCGGGTGTTGTGACCTCACTTCCGGGTTTAGTGACGTCACTTCCGGGTTTGGTGACCTCACTTCCGGGTTTGCTGACCTCACTTCCGGGTTTGCTGACCTCACTTCCGGGTGTGGTGACCTCACTTCTGGGTTTGCTGACCTCACTTCCGGGTGTGGTGACCTCACTTCCGGGTGTGGTGACCTCACTTCCGGGTTTGCTGACCTCACTTCCGGGTGTGGTGACCTCACTTCCGGGTTTGCTGACCTCACTTCCGGGTTTGCTGACCTCACTTCCGGGTTTAGTGACGTCACTTCCGGGTTTAGTGACCTCACTTCCGGGTGTGGTGACCTCACTTCCGGGTTTGCTGACCTCACTTCCGGGTTTGGTGACCTCACTTCCGGGTGTGGTGACCTCACTTCCGGGTTTGCTGACCTCACTTCTGGGTGTGGTGACCTCACTTCCGGGTTTGCTGACCTCACTTCCGGGTGTGGTGACGTCACTTCCGGGTTTGGTGACCTCACTTCCGGGTGTGGTGACCTCACTTCCGGGTTTGCTGACCTCACTTCCGGGTGTGGTGACCTCACTTCCGGGTGTGGTGACCTCACTTCCGGGTTTGCTGACCTCACTTCCGGGTTTGCTGACATCACTTCCGGGTTTAGTGACCTCACTTCCGGGTTTGCTGACCTCACTTCCGGGTTTGCTGACATCACTTCCGGGTTTAGTGACGTCACTTCCGGGTTTGGTGACCTCACTTCCGGGTGTGGTGACCTCACTTCCGGGTATGCTGACCTCACTTCCGGGTTTAGTGACGTCACTTCCGGGTTTGGTGACCTCACTTCCGGGTGTGGTGACCTCACTTCCGGGTTTGGTGACCTCACTTCCGGGTGTGGTGACCTCACTTCCGGGTTTGCTGACCTCACTTCCGGGTTTGCTGACCTCACTTCCGGGTTTAGTGACGTCACTTCCGGGTTTGGTTACCTCACTTCCGGGTGTGGTGACCTCACTTCCGGGTTTGGTGACCTCACTTCCGGGTGTGGTGACCTCACTTCCGGGTGTGGTGACCTCACTTCCGGGTTTAGTGACGTCACTTCCGGGTTTGGTGACCTCACTTCCGGGTGTGGTGACCTCACTTCCGGGTTTGCTGACCTCACTTCCGGGTGTGGTGACCTCACTTCCAGGTGTGGTGACCTCACTTCCGGGTTTGCTGACCTCACTTCCGGGTTTGCTGAAGTCACTTCTGGGTCTGCTGAAATCACTTCTGGGTTTGCAGACCTGAGTTCCGAATTAGCAGACCTCACTTTCCTGGTCTGCTTACCTCACTTCCGGGTATGCTGACCTCACTTCCGGGTTTAGTGACGTCACTTCCGGGTGTGGTGACCTCACTTCCGGGTTTAGTGACGTCACTTCCGGGTTTGGTGACCTCACTTCTGGGTTTGGTGACCTCACTTCCGGGTGTTGTGACCTCACTTCCGGGTTTAGTGACGTCACTTCCGGGTTTGGTGACCTCACTTCCGGGTTTGCTGACCTCACTTCCGGGTTTGCTGACCTCACTTCCGGGTGTGGTGACCTCACTTCTGGGTTTGCTGACCTCACTTCCGGGTTTGCTGACCTCACTTCCGGGTTTAGTGACGTCACTTCCGGGTTTGGTGACCTCACTTCCGGGTGTGGTGACCTCACTTCCGGGTTTGGTGACCTCACTTCCGGGTGTGGTGACCTCACTTCCGGGTTTGCTGACCTCACTTCCGGGTTTAGTGACGTCACTTCCGGGTTTGGTGACCTCACTTCCGGGTTTAGTGACGTCACTTCCGGGTTTGGTTACCTCACTTCCGGGTGTGGTGACCTCACTTCCGGGTTTGGTGACCTCACTTCCGGGTGTGGTGACCTCACTTCCGGGTGTGGCGACCTCACTTCCGGGTTTAGTGATGTCACTTCCGGGTTTGGTGACCTCACTTCCGGGTGTGGTGACCTCACTTCCGGGTTTGCTGACCTCACTTCCGGGTGTGGTGACCTCACTTCCAGGTGTGGTGACCTCACTTCCGGGTTTGCTGACCTCACTTCCGGGTTTGCTGAAGTCACTTCTGGGTCTGCTGAAATCACTTCTGGGTTTGCAGACCTGAGTTCCGAATTAGCAGACCTCACTTTCCTGGTCTGCTTACCTCACTTCCGGGTATGCTGACCTCACTTCCGGGTGTGGTGACCTCACTTCCGGGTTTGGTGACCTCACTTCCGGGTGTTGTGACCTCACTTCCGGGTTTAGTGACGTCACTTCCGGGTTTGGTGACCTCACTTCCGGGTTTGGTGACCTCACTTCCGGGTGTTGTGACCTCACTTCCGGGTTTAGTGACGTCACTTCCGGGTTTGGTGACCTCACTTCCGGGTTTGCTGACCTCACTTCCGGGTTTAGTGACGTCACTTCCGGGTGTGGTGACCACACTTCCGGGTTTAGTGACGTCACTTCCGGGTTTAGTGACGTCACTTCCGGGTTTGGTGACCTCACTTCCGGGTGTGGTGACCTCACTTCCGGGTTTGGTGACCTCACTTCCGGGTGTGGTGACCTCACTTCCGGGTTTGCTGACCTCACTTCCGGGTTTAGTGACGTCACTTCCGGGTTTGGTGACCTCACTTCCGGGTGTGGTGACCTCACTTCCGGGTTTGCTGACCTCACTTCCGGGTGTGGTGACGTCACTTCCGGGTTTGGTGACCTCACTTCCGGGTGTGGTGACCTCACTTCCGGGTTTGCTGACCTCACTTCCGCGTGTGGTGACCTCACTTCCGGGTGTGGTGACCTCACTTCCGGGTTTGCTGACCTCACTTCCGGGTTTGCTGAAGTCACTTCTGGGTCTGCTGAAGTCACTTCTGGGTTTGCAGACCTGAGTTCCGAATTAGCAGACCTCACTTTCCTGGTCTGCTTACCTCACTTCCGGGTTTGATGACCTCACTTCCGGGTTTGGTGACCTCACTTCCGGGTTTGCTGACCTCACTTCCGGGTGTGGTGACCTCACTTCCGGGTTTGCTGACCTCACTTCCGGGTTTGCTGACATCACTTCCGGGTTTAGTGACGTCACTTCCGGGTGTGGTGACCTCACTTCCGGGTGTGGTGACCTCACTTCCGGGTTTGCTGACCTCACTTCCGGGTGTGGTGACCTCACTTCCAGGTGTGGTGACCTCACTTCCGGGTTTGCTGACCTCACTTCCGGGTTTGCTGAAGTCACTTCTGGGTCTGCTGAAATCACTTCTGGGTTTGCAGACCTGAGTTCCGAATTAGCAGACCTCACTTTCCTGGTCTGCTTACCTCACTTCCGGGTATGCTGACCTCACTTCCGGGTTTAGTGACGTCACTTCGGGGTTTGCTGACCTCACTTCCGGGTTTGCTGACCTCACTTCCGGGTTTAGTGACGTCACTTCCGGGTTTGGTGACCTCACTTCCGGGTGTGGTGACCTCACTTCCGGGTTTGGTGACCTCACTTCCGGGTGTGGTGACCTCACTTCCGGGTTTGCTGACCTCACTTCCGGGTTTAGTGACGTCACTTCCGGGTTTGGTGACCTCACTTCCGGGTGTGGTGACCTCACTTCCGGGTTTGGTGACCTCACTTCCGGGTGTGGTGACCTCACTTCCGGGTTTGCTGACCTCACTTCCGGGTTTGCTGACCTCACTTCCGGGTTTAGTGACGTCACTTCCGGGTTTGGTTACCTCACTTCCGGGTGTGGTGACCTCACTTCCGGGTTTGGTGACCTCACTTCCGGGTGTGGTGACGTCACTTCCGGGTGTGGTGACCTCACTTCCGGGTTTAGTGATGTCACTTCCGGGTTTGGTGACCTCACTTCCGGGTGTGGTGACCTCACTTCCGGGTTTGCTGACCTCACTTCCGGGTGTGGTGACCTCACTTCCAGGTGTGGTGACCTCACTTCCGGGTTTGCTGACCTCACTTCCGGGTTTGCTGAAGTCACTTCTGGGTCTGCTGAAATCACTTCTGGGTTTGCAGACCTGAGTTCCGAATTAGCAGACCTCACTTTCCTGGTCTGCTTACCTCACTTCCGGGTATGCTGACCTCACTTCCGGGTGTGGTGACCTCACTTCCGGGTTTGGTGACCTCACTTCCGGGTGTTGTGACCTCACTTCCGGGTTTAGTGACGTCACTTCCGGGTTTGGTGACCTCACTTCCGGGTTTGGTGACCTCACTTCCGGGTGTTGTGACCTCACTTCCGGGTTTAGTGACGTCACTTCCGGGTTTGGTGACCTCACTTCCGGGTTTGCTGACCTCACTTCCGGGTTTAGTGACGTCACTTCCGGGTGTGGTGACCTCACTTCCGGGTTTAGTGACGTCACTTCCGGGTTTAGTGACGTCACTTCCGGGTTTGGTGACCTCACTTCCGGGTGTGGTGACCTCACTTCCGGGTTTGGTGACCTCACTTCCGGGTGTGGTGACCTCACTTCCGGGTTTGCTGACCTCACTTCCGGGTTTAGTGACGTCACTTCCGGGTTTGGTGACCTCACTTCCGGGTGTGGTGACCTCACTTCCGGGTTTGCTGACCTCACTTCCGGGTGTGGTGACGTCACTTCCGGGTTTGGTGACCTCACTTCCGGGTGTGGTGACCTCACTTCCGGGTTTCCTGACCTCACTTCCGCGTGTGGTGACCTCACTTCCGGGTGTGGTGACCTCACTTCCGGGTTTGCTGACCTCACTTCCGGGTTTGCTGAAGTCACTTCTGGGTCTGCTGAAGTCACTTCTGGGTTTGCAGACCTGAGTTCCGAATTAGCAGACCTCACTTTCCTGGTCTGCTTACCTCACTTCCGGGTTTGATGACCTCACTTCCGGGTTTGGTGACCTCACTTCCGGGTTTACTGACCTCACTTCCGGGTGTGGTGACCTCACTTCCGGGTTTGCTGACCTCACTTCCGGGTTTGCTGACATCACTTCCGGGTTTAGTGACGTCACTTCCGGGTTTGGTGACCTCACTTCCGGGTGTGGTGACCTCACTTCCGGGTTTGCTGACCTCACTTCCGGGTGTGGTGACCTCACTTCCAGGTGTGGTGACCTCACTTCCGGGTTTGCTGACCTCACTTCCGGGTTTGCTGAAGTCACTTCTGGGTCTGCTGAAATCACTTCTGGGTTTGCAGACCTGAGTTCCGAATTAGCAGACCTCACTTTCCTGGTCTGCTTACCTCACTTCCGGGTATGCTGACCTCACTTCCGGGTTTAGTGACGTCACTTCGGGGTGTGGTGACCTCACTTCCGGGTTTAGTGACGTCACTTCCGGGTTTGGTGACCTCACTTCCGGGTTTGGTGACCTCACTTCCGGGTGTTGTGACCTCACTTCCGGGTTTAGTGACGTCACTTCCGGGTTTGGTGACCTCACTTCCGGGTTTGCTGAGCTCAATTCCGGGTTTGCTGACCTCACTTCCGGGTGTGGTGACCTCACTTCTGGGTTTGCTGACCTCACTTCCGGGTTTGCTGACCTCACTTCCGGGTTTAGTGACGTCACTTCCGGGTTTGGTGACCTCACTTCCGGGTGTGGTGACCTCACTTCCGGGTTTGGTGACCTCACTTCCGGGTGTGGTGACCTCACTTCCGGGTTTGCTGACCTCACTTCCGGGTTTAGTGACGTCACTTCCGGGTTTGGTGACCTCACTTCCGGGTGTGGTGACCTCACTTAGGGGTTTGCTGACCTCACTTCCGGGTGTGGTGACCTCACTTCCGGGTTTGCTGACCTCACTTCCGGGTGTGGTGACGTCACTTCCGGGTTTGCTGACCTCACTTCCGGGTGTGGTGACCTCACTTATGGGTTTGCTGACCTCACTTCCGGGTGTGGTGACCTCACTTCCGGGTGTGGTGACCTCACTTCCGGGTGTGGTGACCTCACTTCCGGGTTTGCTGACCTCACTTCCGGGTATGCTGAAGTCACTTCTGGGTCTGCTGAAGTCACTTCTGGGTTTGCAGACCTGAGTTCCGAATTAGCAGACCTCACTTTCCTGGTCTGCTTACCTCACTTCCGGGTTTGATGACCTCACTTCCGGGTTTGGTGACCTCACTTCCGGGTTTGCTGACCTCACTTCCGGGTGTGGTGACCTCACTTCCGGGTTTGCTGACCTCACTTCCGGGTTTGCTGACATCACTTCCGGGTTTAGTGACGTCACTTCCGGGTTTGGTGACCTCACTTCCGGGTGTGGTGACCTCACTTCCGGGTATGCTGACCTCACTTCCGGGTTTAGTGACGTCACTTCCGGGTTTGGTGACCTCACTTCCGGGTGTGGTGACCTCACTTCCGGGTTTGCTGACCTCACTTCCGGGTTTGCTGACATCACTTCCGGGTTTAGTGACGTCACTTCCGGGTTTGGTGACCTCACTTCCGGGTGTGGTGACCTCACTTCCGGGTATGCTGACCTCACTTCCGGGTTTAGTGACGTCACTTCCGGGTTTGGTGACCTCACTTCCGGGTGTGGTGACCTCACTTCCGGGTTTGGTGACCTCACTTCCGGGTGTGGTGACCTCACTTCCGGGTTTGCTGACCTCACTTCCGGGTTTGCTGACCTCACTTCCGGGTTTAGTGACGTCACTTCCGGGTTTGGTTACCTCACTTCCGGGTGTGGTGACCTCACTTCCGGGTTTGGTGACCTCACTTCCGGGTGTGGTGACCTCACTTCCGGGTGTGGTGACCTCACTTCCGGGTTTAGTGACGTCACTTCCGGGTTTGGTGACCTCACTTCCGGGTGTGGTGACCTCACTTCCGGGTTTGCTGACCTCACTTCCGGGTGTGGTGACCTCACTTCCAGGTGTGGTGACCTCACTTCCGGGTTTGCTGACCTCACTTCCGGGTTTGCTGAAGTCACTTCTGGGTCTGCTGAAATCACTTCTGGGTTTGCAGACCTGAGTTCCGAATTAGCAGACCTCACTTTCCTGGTCTGCTTACCTCACTTCCGGGTATGCTGACCTCACTTCCGGGTTTAGTGACGTCACTTCCGGGTGTGGTGACCTCACTTCCGGGTTTAGTGACGTCACTTCCGGGTTTGGTGACCTCACTTCCGGGTTTGGTGACCTTACTTCCGGGTGTTGTGACCTCACTTCCGGGTTTAGTGACGTCACTTCCGGGTTTGGTGACCTCACTTCCGGGTTTGCTGACCTCACTTCCGGGTTTGCTGACCTCACTTCCGGGTGTGGTGACCTCACTTCCGGGTTTGGTGACCTCACTTCCGGGTGTGGTGACCTCACTTCCGGGTTTGCTGACCTCACTTCCGGGTTTGCTGACCTCACTTCCGGGTTTAGTGACGTCACTTCCGGGTTTGGTTACCTCACTTCCGGGTGTGGTGACCTCACTTCCGGGTTTGGTGACCTCACTTCCGGGTGTGGTGACCTCACTTCCGGGTGTGGTGACCTCACTTCCGGGTTTAGTGACGTCACTTCCGGGTTTGGTGACCTCACTTCCGGGTGTGGTGACCTCACTTCCGGGTTTGCTGACCTCACTTCCGGGTGTGGTGACCTCACTTCCAGGTGTGGTGACCTCACTTCCGGGTTTGCTGACCTCACTTCCGGGTTTGCTGAAGTCACTTCTGGGTCTGCTGAAATCACTTCTGGGTTTGCAGACCTGAGTTCCGAATTAGCAGACCTCACTTTCCTGGTCTGCTTACCTCACTTCCGGGTATGCTGACCTCACTTCCGGGTTTAGTGACGTCACTTCCGGGTGTGGTGACCTCACTTCCGGGTTTAGTGACGTCACTTCCGGGTTTGGTGACCTCACTTCCGGGTTTGGTGACCTCACTTCCGGGTGTTGTGACCTCACTTCCGGGTTTAGTGACGTCACTTCCGGGTTTGGTGACCTCACTTCCGCGTTTGCTGACCTCACTTCCGGGTTTGCTGACCTCACTTCCGGGTTTGCTGACATCACTTCCGGGTTTGCTGACCTCACTTCCGGGTTTGCTGACCTCACTTCCGGGTTTAGTGACGTCACTTCCGGGTTTGGTGACCTCACTTCCGGGTGTGGTGACCTCACTTCCGGGTTTGCTGACCTCACTTCCGGGTGTGGTGACCTCACTTCCGGGTTTGCTGACCTCACTTCCGGGTTTAGTGACGTCACTTCCGGGTTTGGTGACCTCACTTCCGGGTGTGGTGACCTCACTTCCGGGTTTGCTGACCTCACTTCCGGGTGTGGTGACGTCACTTCCGGGTTTGGTGACCTCACTTCCGGGTGTGGTGACCTCACTTCCGGGTTTGCTGACCTCACTTCCGGGTGTGGTGACCTCACTTCCGGGTGTGGTGACCTCACTTCCGGGTTTGCTGACCTCACTTCCGGGTTTGCTGAAGTCACTTCTGGGTCTGCTGAAGTCACTTCTGGGTTTGCAGACCTGAGTTCCGAATTAGCAGACCTCACTTTCCTGGTCTGCTTACCTCACTTCCGGGTTTGATGACCTCACTTCCGGGTTTGGTGACCTCACTTCCGGGTTTGCTGACCTCACTTCCGGGTGTGGTGACCTCACTTCCGGGTGTGGTGACCTCACTTCCGGGTTTGCTGACATCACTTCCGGGTTTAGTGACGTCACTTCCGGGTTTGGTGACCTCACTTCCGG
Source organism: Coturnix japonica (assembly GCF_054131305.1). Classification (NCBI taxonomy): domain Eukaryota; kingdom Metazoa; phylum Chordata; class Aves; order Galliformes; family Phasianidae; genus Coturnix; species Coturnix japonica. The sequence continues at coordinate 37,204 of NW_028189040.1, read as the reverse complement.
GTGTGGTGACCTCACTTCCGGGTTTGCTGACCTCACTTCCGGGTGTGGTGACCTCACTTCCAGGTGTGGTGACCTCACTTCCGGGTTTGCTGACCTCACTTCCGGGTTTGCTGAAGTCACTTCTGGGTCTGCTGAAATCACTTCTGGGTTTGCAGACCTGAGTTCCGAATTAGCAGACCTCACTTTCCTGGTCTGCTTACCTCACTTCCGGGTATGCTGACCTCACTTCCGGGTTTAGTGACGTCACTTCGGGGTGTGGTGACCTCACTTCCGGGTTTAGTGACGTCACTTCCGGGTTTGGTGACCTCACTTCCGGGTTTGGTGACCTCACTTCCGGGTGTTGTGACCTCACTTCCGGGTTTAGTGACGTCACTTCCGGGTTTGGTGACCTCACTTCCGGGTTTGCTGAGCTCACTTCCGGGTTTGCTGACCTCACTTCCGGGTGTGGTGACCTCACTTCTGGGTTTGCTGACCTCACTTCCGGGTTTGCTGACCTCACTTCCGGGTTTAGTGACGTCACTTCCGGGTTTGGTGACCTCACTTCCGGGTGTGGTGACCTCACTTCCGGGTTTGGTGACCTCACTTCCGGGTGTGGTGACCTCACTTCCGGGTTTGCTGACCTCACTTCCGGGTTTAGTGACGTCACTTCCGGGTTTGGTGACCTCACTTCCGGGTGTGGTGACCTCACTTAGGGGTTTGCTGACCTCACTTCCGGGTGTGGTGACCTCACTTCCGGGTTTGCTGACCTCACTTCCGGGTGTGGTGACGTCACTTCCGGGTTTGCTGACCTCACTTCCGGGTGTGGTGACCTCACTTCCGGGTTTGCTGACCTCACTTCCGGGTGTGGTGACCTCACTTCCGGGTGTGGTGACCTCACTTCCGGGTGTGGTGACCTCACTTCCGGGTTTGCTGACCTCACTTCCGGGTATGCTGAAGTCACTTCTGGGTCTGCTGAAGTCACTTCTGGGTTTGCAGACCTGAGTTCCGAATTAGCAGACCTCACTTTCCTGGTCTGCTTACCTCACTTCCGGGTTTGATGACCTCACTTCCGGGTTTGGTGACCTCACTTCCGGGTTTGCTGACCTCACTTCCGGGTGTGGTGACCTCACTTCCGGGTTTGCTGACCTCACTTCCGGGTTTGCTGACATCACTTCCGGGTTTAGTGACGTCACTTCCGGGTTTGGTGACCTCACTTCCGGGTGTGGTGACCTCACTTCCGGGTTTGCTGACCTCACTTCCGGGTTTAGTGACGTCACTTCCGGGTTTGGTGACCTCACTTCCGGGTGTGGTGACCTCACTTCCGGGTTTGGTGACCTCACTTCCGGGTGTGGTGACCTCAATTCCAGGTGTGGTGACCTCACTTCCGGGTTTGGTGACCTCACTTCCGGGTGTTGTGACCTCACTTCCGGGTTTAGTGACGTCACTTCCGGGTTTGGTGACCTCACTTCCGGGTTTGCTGACCTCACTTCCGGGTTTGCTGACCTCACTTCCGGGTGTGGTGACCTCACTTCTGGGTTTGCTGACCTCACTTCCGGGTGTGGTGACCTCACTTCCGGGTTTAGTGACGTCACTTCCGGGTTTGGTGACCTCACTTCCGCTTGTGGTGACCTCACTTCCGGGTTTCCTGACCTCACTTCCGGGTTTGCTGAAGTCACTTCTGGGTCTGCTGAAATCACTTCTGGGTTTGCAGACCTGAGTTCCGAATTAGCAGACCTCACTTTCCTGGTCTGCTTACCTCACTTCCGGGTATGCTGACCTCACTTCCGGGTTTAGTGACGTCACTTCCGGGTGTGGTGACCTCACTTCCGGGTTTAGTGACGTCACTTCCGGGTTTGGTGACCTCACTTCCGGGTTTGGTGACCTCACTTCCGGGTGTTGTGACCTCACTTCCGGGTTTAGTGACGTCACTTCCGGGTTTGGTGACCTCACTTCCGGGTTTGCTGACCTCACTTCCGGGTTTGCTGACCTCACTTCCGGGTGTGGTGACCTCACTTCCGGGTTTGGTGACCTCACTTCCGGGTGTGGTGACCTCACTTCCGGGTTTGCTGACCTCACTTCCGGGTTTGCTGACCTCACTTCCGGGTTTAGTGACGTCACTTCCGGGTTTGGTTACCTCACTTCCGGGTGTGGTGACCTCACTTCCGGGTGTGGTGACCTCACTTCCGGGTGTGGTGACCTCACTTCCGGGTGTAGTGACGTCACTTCCGGGTTTGGTGACCTCACTTCCGGGTGTGGTGACCTCACTTCCGGGTTTGCTGACCTCACTTCCGGGTGTGGTGACCTCACTTCCAGGTGTGGTGACCTCACTTCCGGGTTTGCTGACCTCACTTCCGGGTTTGCTGAAGTCACTTCTGGGTCTGCTGAAATCACTTCTGGGTTTGCAGACCTGAGTTCCGAATTAGCAGACCTCACTTTCCTGGTCTGCTTACCTCACTTCCGGGTATGCTGACCTCACTTCCGGGTTTAGTGACGTCACTTCCGGGTGTGGTGACCTCACTTCCGGGTTTAGTGACGTCACTTCCGGGTTTGGTGACCTCACTTCCGGGTTTGGTGACCTCACTTCCGGGTGTTGTGACCTCACTTCCGGGTTTAGTGACGTCACTTCCGGGTTTGGTGACCTCACTTCCGGGTTTGCTGACCTCACTTCCGGGTTTGCTGACCTCACTTCCGGGTTTGCTGACATCACTTCCGGGTTTGCTGACCTCACTTCCGGGTTTGCTGACCTCACTTCCGGGTTTAGTGACGTCACTTCCGGGTTTGGTGACCTCACTTCCGGGTGTGGTGACCTCACTTCCGGGTTTGCTGACCTCACTTCCGGGTGTGGTGACCTCACTTCCGGGTTTGCTGACCTCACTTCCGGGTTTAGTGACGTCACTTCCGGGTTTGGTGACCTCACTTCCGGGTGTGGTGACCTCACTTCCGGGTTTGCTGACCTCACTTCCGGGTGTGGTGACGTCACTTCCGGGTTTGGTGACCTCACTTCCGGGTGTGGTGACCTCACTTCCGGGTTTGCTGACCTCACTTCCGGGTGTGGTGACCTCACTTCCGGGTGTGGTGACCTCACTTCCGGGTTTGCTGACCTCACTTCCGGGTTTGCTGAAGTCACTTCTGGGTCTGCTGAAGTCACTTCTGGGTTTGCAGACCTGAGTTCCGAATTAGCAGACCTCACTTTCCTGGTCTGCTTACCTCACTTCCGGGTTTGATGACCTCACTTCCGGGTTTGGTGACCTCACTTCCGGGTTTGCTGACCTCACTTCCGGGTGTGGTGACCTCACTTCCGGGTGTGGTGACCTCACTTCCGGGTTTGCTGACATCACTTCCGGGTTTAGTGACGTCACTTCCGGGTTTGGTGACCTCACTTCCGGGTGTGGTGACCTCACTTCCGGGTTTGCTGACCTCACTTCCGGGTGTGGTGACCTCACTTCCAGGTGTGGTGACCTCACTTCCGGGTTTGCTGACCTCACTTCCGGGTTTGCTGAAGTCACTTCTGGGTCTGCTGAAATCACTTCTGGGTTTGCAGACCTGAGTTCCGAATTAGCAGACCTCACTTTCCTGGTCTGCTTACCTCACTTCCGGGTATGCTGACCTCACTTCCGGGTTTAGTGACGTCACTTCGGGGTGTGGTGACCTCACTTCCGGGTTTAGTGACGTCACTTCCGGGTTTGGTGACCTCACTTCCGGGTTTGGTGACCTCACTTCCGGGTGTTGTGACCTCACTTCCGGGTTTAGTGACGTCACTTCCGGGTTTGGTGACCTCACTTCCGGGTTTGCTGAGCTCACTTCCGGGTTTGCTGACCTCACTTCCGGGTGTGGTGACCTCACTTCTGGGTTTGCTGACCTCACTTCCGGGTTTGCTGACCTCACTTCCGGGTTTAGTGACGTCACTTCCGGGTTTGGTGACCTCACTTCCGGGTGTGGTGACCTCACTTCCGGGTTTGGTGACCTCACTTCCGGGTGTGGTGACCTCACTTCCGGGTTTGCTGACCTCACTTCCGGGTTTAGTGACGTCACTTCCGGGTTTGGTGACCTCACTTCCGGGTGTGGTGACCTCACTTAGGGGTTTGCTGACCTCACTTCCGGGTGTGGTGACCTCACTTCCGGGTTTGCTGACCTCACTTCCGGGTGTGGTGACGTCACTTCCGGGTTTGCTGACCTCACTTCCGGGTGTGGTGACCTCACTTCCGGGTTTGCTGACCTCACTTCCGGGTGTGGTGACCTCACTTCCGGGTGTGGTGACCTCACTTCCGGGTGTGGTGACCTCACTTCCGGGTTTGCTGACCTCACTTCCGGGTATGCTGAAGTCACTTCTGGGTCTGCTGAAGTCACTTCTGGGTTTGCAGACCTGAGTTCCGAATTAGCAGACCTCACTTTCCTGGTCTGCTTACCTCACTTCCGGGTTTGATGACCTCACTTCCGGGTTTGGTGACCTCACTTCCGGGTTTGCTGACCTCACTTCCGGGTGTGGTGACCTCACTTCCGGGTTTGCTGACCTCACTTCCGGGTTTGCTGACATCACTTCCGGGTTTAGTGACGTCACTTCCGGGTTTGGTGACCTCACTTCCGGGTGTGGTGACCTCACTTCCGGGTTTGCTGACCTCACTTCCGGGTTTAGTGACGTCACTTCCGGGTTTGGTGACCTCACTTCCGGGTGTGGTGACCTCACTTCCGGGTTTGGTGACCTCACTTCCGGGTGTGGTGACCTCAATTCCAGGTGTGGTGACCTCACTTCCGGGTTTGGTGACCTCACTTCCGGGTGTTGTGACCTCACTTCCGGGTTTAGTGACGTCACTTCCGGGTTTGGTGACCTCACTTCCGGGTTTGCTGACCTCACTTCCGGGTTTGCTGACCTCACTTCCGGGTGTGGTGACCTCACTTCTGGGTTTGCTGACCTCACTTCCGGGTTTGCTGACCTCACTTCCGGGTTTAGTGACGTCACTTCCGGGTTTGGTGACCTCACTTCCGCTTGTGGTGACCTCACTTCCGGGTTTCCTGACCTCACTTCCGGGTTTGCTGACCTCACTTCCGGGTTTCCTGACCTCACTTCCGGGTTTGCTGACCTCACTTCCGGGTTTAGTGACGTCACTTCCGGGTTTGGTGACCTCACTTCCGGGTGTGGTGACCTCACTTCCGGGTTTGGTGACCTCACTTCCGGGTGTGGTGACCTCACTTCCGGGTTTGCTGACCTCACTTCCGGGTGTGGTGACGTCACTTCCGGGTTTGGTGACCTCACTTCCGGGTGTGGTGACCTCACTTCCGGGTTTGCTGACCTCACTTCCGGGTTTAGTGACGTCACTTCCGGGTTTGGTGACCTCACTTCCGGGTGTGGTGACCTCACTTCCGGGTTTGCTGACCTCACTTCTGGGTGTGGTGACCTCACTTCCGGGTTTGCTGACCTCACTTCCGGGTGTGGTGACGTCACTTCCGGGTTTGGTGACCTCACTTCCGGGTGTGGTGACCTCACTTCCGGGTTTGCTGACCTCACTTCCGGGTGTGGTGACCTCACTTCCGGGTGTGGTGACCTCACTTCCGGGTTTGCTGACCTCACTTCCGGGTTTGCTGACATCACTTCCGGGTTTAGTGACGTCACTTCCGGGTTTGGTGACCTCACTTCCGGGTGTGGTGACCTCACTTCCGGGTATGCTGACCTCACTTCCGGGTTTAGTGACGTCACTTCCGGGTTTGCTGACCTCACTTCCGGGTGTGGTGACCTCACTTCCGGGTTTGCTGACCTCACTTCCGGGTTTGCTGACATCACTTCCGGGTTTAGTGACGTCACTTCCGGGTTTGGTGACCTCACTTCCGGGTGTGGTGACCTCACTTCCGGGTATGCTGACCTCACTTCCGGGTTTAGTGACGTCACTTCCGGGTTTGGTGACCTCACTTCCGGGTGTGGTGACCTCACTTCCGGGTTTGGTGACCTCACTTCCGGGTGTGGTGACCTCACTTCCGGGTTTGCTGACCTCACTTCCGGGTTTGCTGACCTCACTTCCGGGTTTAGTGACGTCACTTCCGGGTTTGGTTACCTCACTTCCGGGTGTGGTGACCTCACTTCCGGGTTTGGTGACCTCACTTCCGGGTGTGGTGACCTCACTTCCGGGTGTGGTGACCTCACTTCCGGGTTTAGTGACGTCACTTCCGGGTTTGGTGACCTCACTTCCGGGTGTGGTGACCTCACTTCCGGGTTTGCTGACCTCACTTCCGGGTGTGGTGACCTCACTTCCAGGTGTGGTGACCTCACTTCCGGGTTTGCTGACCTCACTTCCGGGTTTGCTGAAGTCACTTCTGGGTCTGCTGAAATCACTTCTGGGTTTGCAGACCTGAGTTCCGAATTAGCAGACCTCACTTTCCTGGTCTGCTTACCTCACTTTCGGGTATGCTGACCTCACTTCCGGGTTTAGTGACGTCACTTCCGGGTGTGGTGACCTCACTTCCGGGTTTAGTGACGTCACTTCCGGGTTTGGTGACCTCACTTCTGGGTTTGGTGACCTCACTTCCGGGTGTTGTGACCTCACTTCCGGGTTTAGTGACGTCACTTCCGGGTTTGGTGACCTCACTTCCGGGTTTGCTGACCTCACTTCCGGGTTTGCTGACCTCACTTCCGGGTGTGGTGACCTCACTTCTGGGTTTGCTGACCTCACTTCCGGGTTTGCTGACCTCACTTCCGGGTTTAGTGACGTCACTTCCGGGTTTGGTGACCTCACTTCCGGGTGTGGTGACCTCACTTCCGGGTTTGGTGACCTCACTTCCGGGTGTGGTGACCTCACTTCCGGGTTTGCTGACCTCACTTCCGGGTTTAGTGACGTCACTTCCGGGTTTGGTGACCTCACTTCCGGGTGTGGTGACCTCACTTCCGGGTTTGGTGACCTCACTTCCGGGTGTGGTGACCTCACTTCCGGGTTTGCTGACCTCACTTCCGGGTTTGCTGACCTCACTTCCGGGTTTAGTGACGTCACTTCCGGGTTTGGTTACCTCACTTCCGGGTGTGGTGACCTCACTTCCGGGTTTGGTGACCTCACTTCCGGGTGTGGTGACCTCACTTCCGGGTGTGGTGACCTCACTTCCGGGTTTAGTGATGTCACTTCCGGGTTTGGTGACCTCACTTCCGGGTGTGGTGACCTCACTTCCGGGTTTGCTGACCTCACTTCCGGGTGTGGTGACCTCACTTCCAGGTGCGGTGACCTCACTTCCGGGTTTGCTGACCTCACTTCCGGGTTTGCTGAAGTCACTTCTGGGTCTGCTGAAATCACTTCTGGGTTTGCAGACCTGAGTTCCGAATTAGCAGACCTCACTTTCCTGGTCTGCTTACCTCACTTCCGGGTATGCTGACCTCACTTCCGGGTGTGGTGACCTCACTTCCGGGTTTGGTGACCTCACTTCCGGGTGTTGTGACCTCACTTCCGGGTTTAGTGACGTCACTTCCGGGTTTGGTGACCTCACTTCCGGGTTTGGTGACCTCACTTCCGGGTGTTGTGACCTCACTTCCGGGTTTAGTGACGTCACTTCCGGGTTTGGTGACCTCACTTCCGGGTTTGCTGACCTCACTTCCGGGTTTAGTGACGTCACTTCCGGGTGTGGTGACCTCACTTCCGGGTTTAGTGACGTCACTTCCGGGTTTAGTGACGTCACTTCCGGGTTTGGTGACCTCACTTCCGGGTGTGGTGACCTCACTTCCGGGTTTGGTGACCTCACTTCCGGGTGTGGTGACCTCACTTCCGGGTTTGCTGACCTCACTTCCGGGTTTAGTGACGTCACTTCCGGGTTTGGTGACCTCACTTCCGGGTGTGGTGACCTCACTTCCGGGTTTGCTGACCTCACTTCCGGGTGTGGTGACGTCACTTCCGGGTTTGGTGACCTCACTTCCGGGTGTGGTGACCTCACTTCCGGGTTTGCTGACCTCACTTCCGGGTGTGGTGACCTCACTTCCGGGTGTGGTGACCTCACTTCCGGGTTTGCTGACCTCACTTCCGGGTTTGCTGAAGTCACTTCTGGGTCTGCTGAAGTCACTTCTGGGTTTGCAGACCTGAGTTCCGAATTAGCAGACCTCACTTTCCTGGTCTGCTTACCTCACTTCCGGGTTTGATGACCTCACTTCCGGGTTTGGTGACCTCACTTCCGGGTTTGCTGACCTCACTTCCGGGTGTGGTGACCTCACTTCCGGGTTTGCTGACCTCACTTCCGGGTTTGCTGACATCACTTCCGGGTTTAGTGACGTCACTTCCGGGTGTGGTGACCTCACTTCCGGGTGTGGTGACCTCACTTCCGGGTTTGCTGACCTCACTTCCGGGTGTGGTGACCTCACTTCCAGGTGTGGTGACCTCACTTCCGGGTTTGCTGACCTCACTTCCGGGTTTGCTGAAGTCACTTCTGGGTCTGCTGAAATCACTTCTGGGTTTGCAGACCTGAGTTCCGAATTAGCAGACCTCACTTTCCTGGTCTGCTTACCTCACTTCCGGGTATGCTGACCTCACTTCCGGGTTTAGTGACGTCACTTCGGGGTGTGGTGACCTCACTTCCGGGTTTAGTGACGTCACTTCCGGGTTTGGTGACCTCACTTCCGGGTGTGGTGACCTCACTTCCGGGTGTGGTGACCTCACTTCCGGGTGTGGTGACCTCACTTCCGGGTTTCGTGACGTCACTTCCGGGTTTGGTGACCTCACTTCCGTGTGTGGTGACCTCACTTCCGGGTTTGCTGACCTCACTTCCGGGTGTGGTGACCTCACTTCCAGGTGTGGTGACCTCACTTCCGGGTTTGGTGACCTCACTTCCGGGTGTTGTGACCTCACTTCCGGGTTTAGTGACGTCACTTCCGGGTTTGGTGACCTCACTTACGGGTTTGCTGACCTCACTTCCGGGTTTGCTGACCTCACTTCCGGGTGTGGTGACCTCACTTCTGGGTTTGCTGACCTCACTTCCGGGTTTGCTGACCTCACTTCCGGGTTTAGTGACGTCACTTCCGGGTTTGGTGACCTCACTTCCGCTTGTGGTGACCTCACTTCCGGGTTTCCTGACCTCACTTCCGGGTTTGCTGACCTCACTTCCGGGTTTCCTGACCTCACTTCCGGGTTTGCTGACCTCACTTCCGGGTTTAGTGACGTCACTTCCGGGTTTGGTGACCTCACTTCCGGGTGTGGTGACCTCACTTCCGGGTTTGGTGACCTCACTTCCGGGTGTGGTGACCTCACTTCCGGGTTTGCTGACCTCACTTCCGGGTGTGGTGACGTCACTTCCGGGTTTGGTGACCTCACTTCCGGGTGTGGTGACCTCACTTCCGGGTTTGCTGACATCACTTCCGGGTTTAGTGACGTCACTTCCGGGTTTGGTGACCTCACTTCCGGGTGTGGTGACCTCACTTCCGGGTATGCTGACCTCTCTTCAGGGTTTAGTGACGTCACTTCCGGGTTTGGTGACCTCACTTCCGGGTGTGGTGACCTCACTTCCGGGTTTGGTGACCTCACTTCCGGGTTTGCTGACCTCACTTCCGGGTTTGCTGACCTCACTTCCGGGTTTAGTGACGTCACTTCCGGGTTTGGTTACCTCACTTCCGGGTGTGGTGACCTCACTTCCGGGTTTGGTGACCTCACTTCCGGGTGTGGTGACCTCACTTCCGGGTGTGGTGACCTCACTTCCGGGTTTAGTGACGTCACTTCCGGGTTTGGTGACCTCACTTCCGGGTGTGGTGACCTCACTTCCGGGTTTGCTGACCTCACTTCCGGGTGTGGTGACCTCACTTCCAGGTGTGGTGACCTCACTTCCGGGTTTGCTGACCTCACTTCCGGGTTTGCTGAAGTCACTTCTGGGTCTGCTGAAATCACTTCTGGGTTTGCAGACCTGAGTTCCGAATTAGCAGACCTCACTTTCCTGGTCTGCTTACCTCACTTCCGGGTATGCTGACCTCACTTCCGGGTTTAGTGACGTCACTTCCGGGTGTGGTGACCTCACTTCCGGGTTTAGTGACGTCACTTCCGGGTTTGGTGACCTCACTTCCGGGTGTGCTGACCTCGCTTCCGGGTTTAGTGACGTCACTTCCGGGTTTGGTGACCTCACTTCCGGGTGTGGTGACCTCACTTCCGGGTTTGGTGACCTCACTTCCGGGTGTGGTGACCTCACTTCCGGGTTTGCTGACCTCACTTCCGGGTTTAGTGACCTCACTTCCGGGTTTGGTGACCTCACTTCCGGGTGTGGTGACCTCACTTCCGGGTTTGCTGACCTCACTTCCGGGTGTGGTGACCTCACTTCCGGGTGTGGTGACCTCACTTCCGGGTTTGCTGACCTCACTTCCGGGTTTGCTGAAGTCACTTCTGGGTCTGCTGAAATCACTTCTGGGTTTGCAGACCTGAGTTCCGAATTAGCAGACCTCACTTTCCTGGTCTGCTTACCTCACTTCCGGGTATGCTGACCTCACTTCCGGGTTTAGTGACCTCACTTCCGGGTGTGGTGACCTCACTTCCGGGTTTAGTGACGTCACTTCCGGGTTTGGTGACCTCACTTCCGGGTTTGCTGACCTCACTTCCGGGTTTGCTGACCTCACTTCCGGGTTTGCTGAAGTCACTTCTGGGTCTGCTGAAGTCACTTCTGGGTTTGCTGACCTCACTTCCGGGTTTAGTGACCTCACTTCCGGGTGTGGTGACCTCACTTCCGGGTGTGGTGACCTCACTTCCGGGTTTGCTGACCTCACTTCCGGGTTTGCTGAAGTCACTTCTGGGTCTGCTGAAGTCACTTCTGGGTTTGCAGACCTGAGTTCCGAATTAGCAGACCTCACTTTCCTGGTCTGCTTACCTCACTTCCGGGTTTGATGACCTCACTTCCGGGTTTGGTGACCTCACTTCCGGGTTTGCTGACCTCACTTCCGGGTGTGGTGACCTCACTTCCGGGTTTGCTGACCTCACTTCCGGGTTTGCTGACATCACTTCCGGGTTTAGTGACGTCACTTCCGGGTGTGGTGACCTCACTTCCGGGTGTGGTGACCTCACTTCCGGGTTTGCTGACCTCACTTCCGGGTGTGGTGACCTCACTTCCAGGTGTGGTGACCTCACTTCCGGGTTTGCTGACCTCACTTCCGGGTTTGCTGAAGTCACTTCTGGGTCTGCTGAAATCACTTCTGGGTTTGCAGACCTGAGTTCCGAATTAGCAGACCTCACTTTCCTGGTCTGCTTACCTCACTTCCGGGTATGCTGACCTCACTTCCGGGTTTAGTGACGTCACTTCGGGGTGTGGTGACCTCACTTCCGGGTTTAGTGACGTCACTTCCGGGTTTGGTGACCTCACTTCCGGGTGTGGTGACCTCACTTCCGGGTGTGGTGACCTCACTTCCGGGTGTGGTGACCTCACTTCCGGGTTTCGTGACGTCACTTCCGGGTTTGGTGACCTCACTTCCGTGTGTGGTGACCTCACTTCCGGGTTTGCTGACCTCACTTCCGGGTGTGGTGACCTCACTTCCAGGTGTGGTGACCTCACTTCCGGGTTTGGTGACCTCACTTCCGGGTGTTGTGACCTCACTTCCGGGTTTAGTGACGTCACTTCCGGGTTTGGTGACCTCACTTACGGGTTTGCTGACCTCACTTCCGGGTTTGCTGACCTCACTTCCGGGTGTGGTGACCTCACTTCTGGGTTTGCTGACCTCACTTCCGGGTTTGCTGACCTCACTTCCGGGTTTAGTGACGTCACTTCCGGGTTTGGTGACCTCACTTCCGCTTGTGGTGACCTCACTTCCGGGTTTCCTGACCTCACTTCCGGGTTTGCTGACCTCACTTCCGGGTTTCCTGACCTCACTTCCGGGTTTGCTGACCTCACTTCCGGGTTTAGTGACGTCACTTCCGGGTTTGGTGACCTCACTTCCGGGTGTGGTGACCTCACTTCCGGGTTTGGTGACCTCACTTCCGGGTGTGGTGACCTCACTTCCGGGTTTGCTGACCTCACTTCCGGGTGTGGTGACGTCACTTCCGGGTTTGGTGACCTCACTTCCGGGTGTGGTGACCTCACTTCCGGGTTTGCTGACATCACTTCCGGGTTTAGTGACGTCACTTCCGGGTTTGGTGACCTCACTTCCGGGTGTGGTGACCTCACTTCCGGGTATGCTGACCTCTCTTCAGGGTTTAGTGACGTCACTTCCGGGTTTGGTGACCTCACTTCCGGGTGTGGTGACCTCACTTCCGGGTTTGGTGACCTCACTTCCGGGTTTGCTGACCTCACTTCCGGGTTTGCTGACCTCACTTCCGGGTTTAGTGACGTCACTTCCGGGTTTGGTTACCTCACTTCCGGGTGTGGTGACCTCACTTCCGGGTTTGGTGACCTCACTTCCGGGTGTGGTGACCTCACTTCCGGGTGTGGTGACCTCACTTCCGGGTTTAGTGACGTCACTTCCGGGTTTGGTGACCTCACTTCCGGGTGTGGTGACCTCACTTCCGGGTTTGCTGACCTCACTTCCGGGTGTGGTGACCTCACTTCCAGGTGTGGTGACCTCACTTCCGGGTTTGCTGACCTCACTTCCGGGTTTGCTGAAGTCACTTCTGGGTCTGCTGAAATCACTTCTGGGTTTGCAGACCTGAGTTCCGAATTAGCAGACCTCACTTTCCTGGTCTGCTTACCTCACTTCCGGGTATGCTGACCTCACTTCCGGGTTTAGTGACGTCACTTCCGGGTGTGGTGACCTCACTTCCGGGTTTAGTGACGTCACTTCCGGGTTTGGTGACCTCACTTCCGGGTGTGCTGACCTCGCTTCCGGGTTTAGTGACGTCACTTCCGGGTTTGGTGACCTCACTTCCGGGTGTGGTGACCTCACTTCCGGGTTTGGTGACCTCACTTCCGGGTGTGGTGACCTCACTTCCGGGTTTGCTGACCTCACTTCCGGGTTTAGTGACCTCACTTCCGGGTTTGGTGACCTCACTTCCGGGTGTGGTGACCTCACTTCCGGGTTTGCTGACCTCACTTCTGGGTGTGGTGACCTCACTTCCGGGTTTGCTGACCTCACTTCCGGGTGTGGTGACGTCACTTCCGGGTTTGGTGACCTCACTTCCGGGTGTGGTGACCTCACTTCCGGGTTTGCTGACCTCACTTCCGGGTGTGGTGACCTCACTTCCGGGTGTGGTGACCTCACTTCCGGGTTTGCTGACCTCACTTCCGGGTTTGCTGACATCACTTCCGGGTTTAGTGACGTCACTTCCGGGTTTGGTGACCTCACTTCCGGGTGTGGTGACCTCACTTCCGGGTATGCTGACCTCACTTCCGGGTTTAGTGACGTCACTTCCGGGTTTGCTGACCTCACTTCCGGGTGTGGTGACCTCACTTCCGGGTTTGCTGACCTCACTTCCGGGTTTGCTGACATCACTTCCGGGTTTAGTGACGTCACTTCCGGGTTTGGTGACCTCACTTCCGGGTGTGGTGACCTCACTTCCGGGTATGCTGACCTCACTTCCGGGTTTAGTGACGTCACTTCCGGGTTTGGTGACCTCACTTCCGGGTGTGGTGACCTCACTTCCGGGTTTGGTGACCTCACTTCCGGGTGTGGTGACCTCACTTCCGGGTTTGCTGACCTCACTTCCGGGTTTGCTGACCTCACTTCCGGGTTTAGTGACGTCACTTCCGGGTTTGGTTACCTCACTTCCGGGTGTGGTGACCTCACTTCCGGGTTTGGTGACCTCACTTCCGGGTGTGGTGACCTCACTTCCGGGTGTGGTGACCTCACTTCCGGGTTTAGTGACGTCACTTCCGGGTTTGGTGACCTCACTTCCGGGTGTGGTGACCTCACTTCCGGGTTTGCTGACCTCACTTCCGGGTGTGGTGACCTCACTTCCAGGTGTGGTGACCTCACTTCCGGGTTTGCTGACCTCACTTCCGGGTTTGCTGAAGTCACTTCTGGGTCTGCTGAAATCACTTCTGGGTTTGCAGACCTGAGTTCCGAATTAGCAGACCTCACTTTCCTGGTCTGCTTACCTCACTTCCGGGTATGCTGACCTCACTTCCGGGTTTAGTGACGTCACTTCCGGGTGTGGTGACCTCACTTCCGGGTTTAGTGACGTCACTTCCGGGTTTGGTGACCTCACTTCTGGGTTTGGTGACCTCACTTCCGGGTGTTGTGACCTCACTTCCGGGTTTAGTGACGTCACTTCCGGGTTTGGTGACCTCACTTCCGGGTTTGCTGACCTCACTTCCGGGTTTGCTGACCTCACTTCCGGGTGTGGTGACCTCACTTCTGGGTTTGCTGACCTCACTTCCGGGTTTGCTGACCTCACTTCCGGGTTTAGTGACGTCACTTCCGGGTTTGGTGACCTCACTTCCGGGTGTGGTGACCTCACTTCCGGGTTTGGTGACCTCACTTCCGGGTGTGGTGACCTCACTTCCGGGTTTGCTGACCTCACTTCCGGGTTTAGTGACGTCACTTCCGGGTTTGGTGACCTCACTTCCGGGTGTGGTGACCTCACTTCCGGGTTTGGTGACCTCACTTCCGGGTGTGGTGACCTCACTTCCGGGTTTGCTGACCTCACTTCCGGGTTTGCTGACCTCACTTCCGGGTTTAGTGACGTCACTTCCGGGTTTGGTTACCTCACTTCCGGGTGTGGTGACCTCACTTCCGGGTTTGGTGACCTCACTTCCGGGTGTGGTGACCTCACTTCCGGGTGTGGTGACCTCACTTCCGGGTTTAGTGATGTCACTTCCGGGTTTGGTGACCTCACTTCCGGGTGTGGTGACCTCACTTCCGGGTTTGCTGACCTCACTTCCGGGTGTGGTGACCTCACTTCCAGGTGTGGTGACCTCACTTCCGGGTTTGCTGACCTCACTTCCGGGTTTGCTGAAGTCACTTCTGGGTCTGCTGAAATCACTTCTGGGTTTGCAGACCTGAGTTCCGAATTAGCAGACCTCACTTTCCTGGTCTGCTTACCTCACTTCCGGGTATGCTGACCTCACTTCCGGGTGTGGTGACCTCACTTCCGGGTTTGGTGACCTCACTTCCGGGTGTTGTGACCTCACTTCCGGGTTTAGTGACGTCACTTCCGGGTTTGGTGACCTCACTTCCGGGTTTGGTGACCTCACTTCCGGGTGTTGTGACCTCACTTCCGGGTTTAGTGACGTCACTTCCGGGTTTGGTGACCTCACTTCCGGGTTTGCTGACCTCACTTCCGGGTTTAGTGACGTCACTTCCGGGTGTGGTGACCTCACTTCCGGGTTTAGTGACGTCACTTCCGGGTTTAGTGACGTCACTTCCGGGTTTGGTGACCTCACTTCCGGGTGTGGTGACCTCACTTCCGGGTTTGGTGACCTCACTTCCGGGTGTGGTGACCTCACTTCCGGGTTTGCTGACCTCACTTCCGGGTTTAGTGACGTCACTTCCGGGTTTGGTGACCTCACTTCCGGGTGTGGTGACCTCACTTCCGGGTTTGCTGACCTCACTTCCGGGTGTGGTGACGTCACTTCCGGGTTTGGTGACCTCACTTCCGGGTGTGGTGACCTCACTTCCGGGTTTGCTGACCTCACTTCCGCGTGTGGTGACCTCACTTCCGGGTGTGGTGACCTCACTTCCGGGTTTGCTGACCTCACTTCCGGGTTTGCTGAAGTCACTTCTGGGTCTGCTGAAGTCACTTCTGGGTTTGCAGACCTGAGTTCCGAATTAGCAGACCTCACTTTCCTGGTCTGCTTACCTCACTTCCGGGTTTGATGACCTCACTTCCGGGTTTGGTGACCTCACTTCCGGGTTTGCTGACCTCACTTCCGGGTGTGGTGACCTCACTTCCGGGTTTGCTGACCTCACTTCCGGGTTTGCTGACATCACTTCCGGGTTTAGTGACGTCACTTCCGGGTGTGGTGACCTCACTTCCGGGTGTGGTGACCTCACTTCCGGGTTTGCTGACCTCACTTCCGGGTGTGGTGACCTCACTTCCAGGTGTGGTGACCTCACTTCCGGGTTTGCTGACCTCACTTCCGGGTTTGCTGACCTCACTTCCGGGTATGCTGACCTCACTTCCGGGTTTAGTGACGTCACTTCCGGGTTTGCTGACCTCACTTCCGGGTGTGGTGACCTCACTTCCGGGTTTGCTGACCTCACTTCCGGGTTTGCTGACATCACTTCCGGGTTTAGTGACGTCACTTCCGGGTTTGGTGACCTCACTTCCGGGTGTGGTGACCTCACTTCCGGGTATGCTGACCTCACTTCCGGGTTTAGTGACGTCACTTCCGGGTTTGGTGACCTCACTTCCGGGTGTGGTGACCTCACTTCCGGGTTTGGTGACCTCACTTCCGGGTGTGGTGACCTCACTTCCGGGTTTGCTGACCTCACTTCCGGGTTTGCTGACCTCACTTCCGGGTTTAGTGACGTCACTTCCGGGTTTGGTTACCTCACTTCCGGGTGTGGTGACCTCACTTCCGGGTTTGGTGACCTCACTTCCGGGTGTGGTGACCTCACTTCCGGGTGTGGTGACCTCACTTCCGGGTTTAGTGACGTCACTTCCGGGTTTGGTGACCTCACTTCCGGGTGTGGTGACCTCACTTCTGGGTTTGCTGACCTCACTTCCGGGTTTGCTGACCTCACTTCCGGGTTTAGTGACGTCACTTCCGGGTTTGGTGACCTCACTTCCGGGTGTGGTGACCTCACTTCCGGGTTTGGTGACCTCACTTCCGGGTGTGGTGACCTCACTTCCGGGTTTGCTGACCTCACTTCCGGGTTTAGTGACGTCACTTCCGGGTTTGGTGACCTCACTTCCGGGTGTGGTGACCTCACTTCCGGGTTTGGTGACCTCACTTCCGGGTGTGGTGACCTCACTTCCGGGTTTGCTGACCTCACTTCCGGGTTTGCTGACCTCACTTCCGGGTTTAGTGACGTCACTTCCGGGTTTGGTTACCTCACTTCCGGGTGTGGTGACCTCACTTCCGGGTTTTGTGACCTCACTTCCGGGTGTGGTGACCTCACTTCCGGGTGTGGTGACCTCACTTCCGGGTTTAGTGATGTCACTTCCGGGTTTGGTGACCTCACTTCCGGGTGTGGTGACCTCACTTCCGGGTTTGCTGACCTCACTTCCGGGTGTGGTGACCTCACTTCCAGGTGTGGTGACCTCACTTCCGGGTTTGCTGACCTCACTTCCGGGTTTGCTGAAGTCACTTCTGGGTCTGCTGAAATCACTTCTGGGTTTGCAGACCTGAGTTCCGAATTAGCAGACCTCACTTTCCTGGTCTGCTTACCTCACTTCCGGGTATGCTGACCTCACTTCCGGGTGTGGTGACCTCACTTCCGGGTTTGGTGACCTCACTTCCGGGTGTTGTGACCTCACTTCCGGGTTTAGTGACGTCACTTCCGGGTTTGGTGACCTCACTTCCGGGTTTGGTGACCTCACTTCCGGGTGTTGTGACCTCACTTCCGGGTTTAGTGACGTCACTTCCGGGTTTGGTGACCTCACTTCCGGGTTTGCTGACCTCACTTCCGGGTTTAGTGACGTCACTTCCGGGTGTGGTGACCTCACTTCCGGGTTTAGTGACGTCACTTCCGGGTTTAGTGACGTCACTTCCGGGTTTGGTGACCTCACTTCCGGGTGTGGTGACCTCACTTCCGGGTTTGGTGACCTCACTTCCGGGTGTGGTGACCTCACTTCCGGGTTTGCTGACCTCACTTCCGGGTTTAGTGACGTCACTTCCGGGTTTGGTGACCTCACTTCCGGGTGTGGTGACCTCACTTCCGGGTTTGCTGACCTCACTTCCGGGTGTGGTGACGTCACTTCCGGGTTTGGTGACCTCACTTCCGGGTGTGGTGACCTCACTTCCGGGTTTGCTGACCTCACTTCCGCGTGTGGTGACCTCACTTCCGGGTGTGGTGACCTCACTTCCGGGTTTGCTGACCTCACTTCCGGGTTTGCTGAAGTCACTTCTGGGTCTGCTGAAGTCACTTCTGGGTTTGCAGACCTGAGTTCCGAATTAGCAGACCTCACTTTCCTGGTCTGCTTACCTCACTTCCGGGTTTGATGACCTCACTTCCGGGTTTGGTGACCTCACTTCCGGGTTTGCTGACCTCACTTCCGGGTGTGGTGACCTCACTTCCGGGTTTGCTGACCTCACTTCCGGGTTTGCTGACATCACTTCCGGGTTTAGTGACGTCACTTCCGGGTGTGGTGACCTCACTTCCGGGTGTGGTGACCTCACTTCCGGGTTTGCTGACCTCACTTCCGGGTGTGGTGACCTCACTTCCAGGTGTGGTGACCTCACTTCCGGGTTTGCTGACCTCACTTCCGGGTTTGCTGAAGTCACTTCTGGGTCTGCTGAAATCACTTCTGGGTTTGCAGACCTGAGTTCCGAATTAGCAGACCTCACTTTCCTGGTCTGCTTACCTCACTTCCGGGTATGCTGACCTCACTTCCGGGTTTAGTGACGTCACTTCGGGGTTTGCTGACCTCACTTCCGGGTTTGCTGACCTCACTTCCGGGTTTAGTGACGTCACTTCCGGGTTTGGTGACCTCACTTCCGGGTGTGGTGACCTCACTTCCGGGTTTGGTGACCTCACTTCCGGGTGTGGTGACCTCACTTCCGGGTTTGCTGACCTCACTTCCGGGTTTAGTGACGTCACTTCCGGGTTTGGTGACCTCACTTCCGGGTGTGGTGACCTCACTTCCGGGTTTGGTGACCTCACTTCCGGGTGTGGTGACCTCACTTCCGGGTTTGCTGACCTCACTTCCGGGTTTGCTGACCTCACTTCCGGGTTTAGTGACGTCACTTCCGGGTTTGGTTACCTCACTTCCGGGTGTGGTGACCTCACTTCCGGGTTTGGTGACCTCACTTCCGGGTGTGGTGACCTCACTTCCGGGTGTGGTGACCTCACTTCCGGGTTTAGTGATGTCACTTCCGGGTTTGGTGACCTCACTTCCGGGTGTGGTGACCTCACTTCCGGGTTTGCTGACCTCACTTCCGGGTGTGGTGACCTCACTTCCAGGTGTGGTGACCTCACTTCCGGGTTTGCTGACCTCACTTCCGGGTTTGCTGAAGTCACTTCTGGGTCTGCTGAAATCACTTCTGGGTTTGCAGACCTGAGTTCCGAATTAGCAGACCTCACTTTCCTGGTCTGCTTACCTCACTTCCGGGTATGCTGACCTCACTTCCGGGTGTGGTGACCTCACTTCCGGGTTTGGTGACCTCACTTCCGGGTGTTGTGACCTCACTTCCGGGTTTAGTGACGTCACTTCCGGGTTTGGTGACCTCACTTCCGGGTTTGGTGACCTCACTTCCGGGTGTTGTGACCTCACTTCCGGGTTTAGTGACGTCACTTCCGGGTTTGGTGACCTCACTTCCGGGTTTGCTGACCTCACTTCCGGGTTTAGTGACGTCACTTCCGGGTGTGGTGACCTCACTTCCGGGTTTAGTGACGTCACTTCCGGGTTTAGTGACGTCACTTCCGGGTTTGGTGACCTCACTTCCGGGTGTGGTGACCTCACTTCCGGGTTTGGTGACCTCACTTCCGGGTGTGGTGACCTCACTTCCGGGTTTGCTGACCTCACTTCCGGGTTTAGTGACGTCACTTCCGGGTTTGGTGACCTCACTTCCGGGTGTGGTGACCTCACTTCCGGGTTTGCTGACCTCACTTCCGGGTGTGGTGACGTCACTTCCGGGTTTGGTGACCTCACTTCCGGGTGTGGTGACCTCACTTCCGGGTTTGCTGACCTCACTTCCGCGTGTGGTGACCTCACTTCCGGGTGTGGTGACCTCACTTCCGGGTTTGCTGACCTCACTTCCGGGTTTGCTGAAGTCACTTCTGGGTCTGCTGAAGTCACTTCTGGGTTTGCAGACCTGAGTTCCGAATTAGCAGACCTCACTTTCCTGGTCTGCTTACCTCACTTCCGGGTTTGATGACCTCACTTCCGGGTTTGGTGACCTCACTTCCGGGTTTGCTGACCTCACTTCCGGGTGTGGTGACCTCACTTCCGGGTTTGCTGACCTCACTTCCGGGTTTGCTGACATCACTTCCGGGTTTAGTGACGTCACTTCCGGGTGTGGTGACCTCACTTCCGGGTGTGGTGACCTCACTTCCGGGTTTGCTGACCTCACTTCCGGGTGTGGTGACCTCACTTCCAGGTGTGGTGACCTCACTTCCGGGTTTGCTGACCTCACTTCCGGGTTTGCTGAAGTCACTTCTGGGTCTGCTGAAATCACTTCTGGGTTTGCAGACCTGAGTTCCGAATTAGCAGACCTCACTTTCCTGGTCTGCTTACCTCACTTCCGGGTATGCTGACCTCACTTCCGGGTTTAGTGACGTCACTTCGGGGTGTGGTGACCTCACTTCCGGGTTTAGTGACGTCACTTCCGGGTTTGGTGACCTCACTTCCGGGTTTGGTGACCTCACTTCCGGGTGTTGTGACCTCACTTCCGGGTTTAGTGACGTCACTTCCGGGTTTGGTGACCTCACTTCCGGGTTTGCTGAGCTCAATTCCGGGTTTGCTGACCTCACTTCCGGGTGTGGTGACCTCACTTCTGGGTTTGCTGACCTCACTTCCGGGTTTGCTGACCTCACTTCCGGGTTTAGTGACGTCACTTCCGGGTTTGGTGACCTCACTTCCGGGTGTGGTGACCTCACTTCCGGGTTTGGTGACCTCACTTCCGGGTGTGGTGACCTCACTTCCGGGTTTGCTGACCTCACTTCCGGGTTTAGTGACGTCACTTCCGGGTTTGGTGACCTCACTTCCGGGTGTGGTGACCTCACTTAGGGGTTTGCTGACCTCACTTCCGGGTGTGGTGACCTCACTTCCGGGTTTGCTGACCTCACTTCCGGGTGTGGTGACGTCACTTCCGGGTTTGCTGACCTCACTTCCGGGTGTGGTGACCTCACTTCCGGGTTTGCTGACCTCACTTCCGGGTGTGGTGACCTCACTTCCGGGTGTGGTGACCTCACTTCCGGGTTTGCTGACATCACTTCCGGGTTTAGTGACGTCACTTCCGGGTTTGGTGACCTCACTTCCGGGTGTGGTGACCTCACTTCCGGGTATGCTGACCTCACTTCCGGGTTTAGTGACGTCACTTCCGGGTTTGGTGACCTCACTTCCGGGTGTGGTGACCTCACTTCCGGGTTTGCTGACCTCACTTCCGGGTTTGCTGACATCACTTCCGGGTTTAGTGACGTCACTTCCGGGTTTGGTGACCTCACTTCCGGGTGTGGTGACCTCACTTCCGGGTATGCTGACCTCACTTCCGGGTTTAGTGACGTCACTTCCGGGTTTGGTGACCTCACTTCCGGGTGTGGTGACCTCACTTCCGGGTTTGGTGACCTCACTTCCGGGTGTGGTGACCTCACTTCCGGGTTTGCTGACCTCACTTCCGGGTTTGCTGACCTCACTTCCGGGTTTAGTGACGTCACTTCCGGGTTTGGTTACCTCACTTCCGGGTGTGGTGACCTCACTTCCGGGTTTGGTGACCTCACTTCCGGGTGTGGTGACCTCACTTCCGGGTGTGGTGACCTCACTTCCGGGTTTAGTGACGTCACTTCCGGGTTTGGTGACCTCACTTCCGGGTGTGGTGACCTCACTTCCGGGTTTGCTGACCTCACTTCCGGGTGTGGTGACCTCACTTCCAGGTGTGGTGACCTCACTTCCGGGTTTGCTGACCTCACTTCCGGGTTTGCTGAAGTCACTTCTGGGTCTGCTGAAATCACTTCTGGGTTTGCAGACCTGAGTTCCGAATTAGCAGACCTCACTTTCCTGGTCTGCTTACCTCACTTCCGGGTATGCTGACCTCACTTCCGGGTTTAGTGACGTCACTTCCGGGTGTGGTGACCTCACTTCCGGGTTTAGTGACGTCACTTCCGGGTTTGGTGACCTCACTTCCGGGTTTGGTGACCTCACTTCCGGGTGTTGTGACCTCACTTCCGGGTTTAGTGACGTCACTTCCGGGTTTGGTGACCTCACTTCCGGGTTTGCTGACCTCACTTCCGGGTTTGCTGACCTCACTTCCGGGTGTGGTGACCTCACTTCCGGGTTTGGTGACCTCACTTCCGGGTGTGGTGACCTCACTTCCGGGTGTGGTGACCTCACTTCCGGGTTTGCTGACCTCACTTCCGGGTTTAGTGACGTCACTTCCGGGTTTGGTTACCTCACTTCCGGGTGTGGTGACCTCACTTCCGGGTTTGGTGACCTCACTTCCGGGTGTGGTGACCTCACTTCCGGGTGTGGTGACCTCACTTCCGGGTTTAGTGACGTCACTTCCGGGTTTGGTGACCTCACTTCCGGGTGTGGTGACCTCACTTCCGGGTTTGCTGACCTCACTTCCGGGTGTGGTGACCTCACTTCCAGGTGTGGTGACCTCACTTCCGGGTTTGCTGACCTCACTTCCGGGTTTGCTGAAGTCACTTCTGGGTCTGCTGAAATCACTTCTGGGTTTGCAGACCTGAGTTCCGAATTAGCAGACCTCACTTTCCTGGTCTGCTTACCTCACTTCCGGGTATGCTGACCTCACTTCCGGGTTTAGTGACGTCACTTCCGGGTGTGGTGACCTCACTTCCGGGTTTAGTGACGTCACTTCCGGGTTTGGTGACCTCACTTCCGGGTTTGGTGACCTCACTTCCGGGTGTTGTGACCTCACTTCCGGGTTTAGTGACGTCACTTCCGGGTTTGGTGACCTCACTTCCGGGTTTGCTGACCTCACTTCCGGGTTTGCTGACCTCACTTCCGGGTTTGCTGACATCACTTCCGGGTTTGCTGACCTCACTTCCGGGTTTGCTGACCTCACTTCCGGGTTTAGTGACGTCACTTCCGGGTTTGGTGACCTCACTTCCGGGTGTGGTGACCTCACTTCCGGGTTTGGTGACCTCACTTCCGGGTGTGGTGACCTCACTTCCGGGTTTGCTGACCTCACTTCCGGGTTTAGTGACGTCACTTCCGGGTTTGGTGACCTCACTTCCGGGTGTGGTGACCTCACTTCCGGGTTTGCTGACCTCACTTCCGGGTGTGGTGACGTCACTTCCGGGTTTGGTGACCTCACTTCCGGGTGTGGTGACCTCACTTCCGGGTTTGCTGACCTCACTTCCGGGTGTGGTGACCTCACTTCCGGGTGTGGTGACCTCACTTCCGGGTTTGCTGACCTCACTTCCGGGTTTGCTGAAGTCACTTCTGGGTCTGCTGAAGTCACTTCTGGGTTTGCAGACCTGAGTTCCGAATTAGCAGACCTCACTTTCCTGGTCTGCTTACCTCACTTCCGGGTTTGATGACCTCACTTCCGGGTTTGGTGACCTCACTTCCGGGTTTGCTGACCTCACTTCCGGGTGTGGTGACCTCACTTCCGGGTTTGCTGACCTCACTTCCGGGTTTGCTGACATCACTTCCGGGTTTAGTGACGTCACTTCCGGGTTTGGTGACCTCACTTCTGGGTGTGGTGACCTCACTTCCGGGTTTGCTGACCTCACTTCCGGGTGTGGTGACCTCACTTCCAGGTGTGGTGACCTCACTTCCGGGTTTGCTGACCTCACTTCCGGGTTTGCTGAAGTCACTTCTGGGTCTGCTGAAATCACTTCTGGGTTTGCAGACCTGAGTTCCGAATTAGCAGACCTCACTTTCCTGGTCTGCTTACCTCACTTCCGGGTATGCTGACCTCACTTCCGGGTTTAGTGACGTCACTTCGGGGTGTGGTGACCTCACTTCCGGGTTTAGTGACGTCACTTCCGGGTTTGGTGACCTCACTTCCGGGTTTGGTGACCTCACTTCCGGGTGTTGTGACCTCACTTCCGGGTTTAGTGACGTCACTTCCGGGTTTGGTGACCTCACTTCCGGGTTTGCTGAGCTCACTTCCGGGTTTGCTGACCTCACTTCCGGGTGTGGTGACCTCACTTCTGGGTTTGCTGACCTCACTTCCGGGTTTGCTGACCTCACTTCCGGGTTTAGTGACGTCACTTCCGGGTTTGGTGACCTCACTTCCGGGTGTGGTGACCTCACTTCCGGGTTTGGTGACCTCACTTCCGGGTGTGGTGACCTCACTTCCGGGTTTGCTGACCTCACTTCCGGGTTTAGTGACGTCACTTCCGGGTTTGGTGACCTCACTTCCGGGTGTGGTGACCTCACTTAGGGGTTTGCTGACCTCACTTCCGGGTGTGGTGACCTCACTTCCGGGTTTGCTGACCTCACTTCCGGGTGTGGTGACGTCACTTCCGGGTTTGCTGACCTCACTTCCGGGTGTGGTGACCTCACTTCCGGGTTTGCTGACCTCACTTCCGGGTGTGGTGACCTCACTTCCGGGTGTGGTGACCTCACTTCCGGGTGTGGTGACCTCACTTCCGGGTTTGCTGACCTCACTTCCGGGTATGCTGAAGTCACTTCTGGGTCTGCTGAAGTCACTTCTGGGTTTGCAGACCTGAGTTCCGAATTAGCAGACCTCACTTTCCTGGTCTGCTTACCTCACTTCCGGGTTTGATGACCTCACTTCCGGGTTTGGTGACCTCACTTCCGGGTTTGCTGACCTCACTTCCGGGTGTGGTGACCTCACTTCCGGGTTTGCTGACCTCACTTCCGGGTTTGCTGACATCACTTCCGGGTTTAGTGACGTCACTTCCGGGTTTGGTGACCTCACTTCCGGGTGTGGTGACCTCACTTCCGGGTTTGCTGACCTCACTTCCGGGTTTAGTGACGTCACTTCCGGGTTTGGTGACCTCACTTCCGGGTGTGGTGACCTCACTTCCGGGTTTGGTGACCTCACTTCCGGGTGTGGTGACCTCACTTCCGGGTGTGGTGACCTCACTTCCGGGTTTGCTGACCTCACTTCCGGGTGTGGTGACGTCACTTCCGGGTTTGGTGACCTCACTTCCGGGTTTGCTGACCTCACTTCCGGGTTTGCTGACCTCACTTCCGGGTGTGGTGACCTCACTTCCGGGTTTGCTGACCTCACTTCCGGGTTTGCTGAAGTCACTTCTGGGTCTGCTGAAGTCACTTCTGGGTTTGCAGACCTGAGTTCCGAATTAGCAGACCTCACTTTCCTGGTCTGCTTACCTCACTTCCGGGTTTGATGACCTCACTTCCGGGTTTGGTGACCTCACTTCCGGGTTTGCTGACCTCACTTCCGGGTGTGGTGACCTCACTTCCGGGTTTGCTGACCTCACTTCCGGGTTTGCTGACATCACTTCCGGGTTTAGTGACGTCACTTCCGGGTTTGGTGACCTCACTTCCGGGTGTGGTGACCTCACTTCCGGGTATGCTGACCTCACTTCCGGGTTTAGTGACGTCACTTCCGGGTTTGGTGACCTCACTTCCGGGTGTGGTGACCTCACTTCCGGGTTTGGTGACCTCACTTCCGGGTGTGGTGACCTCACTTCCGGGTTTGCTGACCTCACTTCCGGGTTTGCTGACCTCACTTCCGGGTTTAGTGACGTCACTTCCGGGTTTGGTTACCTCACTTCTGGGTGTGGTGACCTCACTTCCGGGTTTGGTGACCTCACTTCCGGGTATGCTGAAGTCACTTCTGGGTCTGCTGAAGTCACTTCTGGGTTTGCAGACCTGAGTTCCGAATTAGCAGACCTCACTTTCCTGGTCTGCTTACCTCACTTCCGGGTTTGATGACCTCACTTCCGGGTTTGGTGACCTCACTTCCGGGTTTGCTGACCTCACTTCCGGGTGTGGTGACCTCACTTCCGGGTTTGCTGACCTCACTTCCGGGTTTGCTGACATCACTTCCGGGTTTAGTGACGTCACTTCCGGGTTTGGTGACCTCACTTCCGGGTGTGGTGACCTCACTTCCGGGTATGCTGACCTCACTTCCGGGTTTAGTGACGTCACTTCCGGGTTTGGTGACCTCACTTCCGGGTGTGGTGACCTCACTTCCGGGTTTGGTGACCTCACTTCCGGGTGTGGTGACCTCACTTCCGGGTTTGCTGACCTCACTTCCGGGTTTGCTGACCTCACTTCCGGGTTTAGTGACGTCACTTCCGGGTTTGGTTACCTCACTTCCGGGTGTGGTGACCTCACTTCCGGGTTTGGTGACCTCACTTCCGGGTGTGGTGACCTCACTTCCGGGTGTGGTGACCTCACTTCCGGGTTTCGTGACGTCACTTCCGGGTTTGGTGACCTCACTTCCGTGTGTGGTGACCTCACTTCCGGGTTTGCTGACCTCACTTCCGGGTGTGGTAACCTCACTTCCAGGTGTGGTGACCTCACTTCCGGGTTTGGTGACCTCACTTCCGGGTGTTGTGACCTCACTTCCAGGTTTAGTGACGTCACTTCCGGGTTTGCTGACCTCACTTCCGGGTGTGGTGACGTCACTTCCGGGTTTGGTGACCTCACTTCCGGGTGTGGTGACCTCACTTCCGGGTTTGCTGACATCACTTCCGGGTTTAGTGACGTCACTTCCGGGTTTGGTGACCTCACTTCCGGGTGTGGTGACCTCACTTCCGGGTATGCTGACCTCTCTTCCGGGTTTAGTGACGTCACTTCCGGGTTTGGTGACCTCACTTCCGGGTGTGGTGACCTCACTTCCGGGTTTGGTGACCTCACTTCCGGGTTTGCTGACCTCACTTCCGGGTTTGCTGACCTCACTTCCGGGTTTAGTGACGTCACTTCCGGGTTTGGTTACCTCACTTCCGGGTGTGGTGACCTCACTTCCGGGTTTGGTGACCTCACTTCCGGGTGTGCTGACCTCACTTCCGGGTGTGGTGACCTCACTTCCGGGTTTAGTGACGTCACTTCCGGGTTTGGTGACCTCACTTCCAGGTGTGGTGACCTCACTTCCGGGTTTGCTGACCTCACTTCCGGGTTTGCTGAAGTCACTTCTGGGTCTGCTGAAATCACTTCTGGGTTTGCAGACCTGAGTTCCGAATTAGCAGACCTCACTTTCCTGGTCTGCTTACCTCACTTCCGGGTATGCTGACCTCACTTCCGGGTTTAGTGACGTCACTTCCGGGTGTGGTGACCTCACTTCCGGGTTTAGTGACGTCACTTCCGGGTTTGGTGACCTCACTTCCGGGTGTGCTGACCTCGCTTCCGGGTTTAGTGACGTCACTTCCGGGTTTGGTGACCTCACTTCCGGGTGTGGTGACCTCACTTCCGGGTTTGGTGACCTCACTTCCGGGTGTGGTGACGTCACTTCCGGGTTTGCTGACCTCACTTCCGGGTTTAGTGACCTCACTTCCGGGTTTGGTGACCTCACTTCCGGGTGTGGTGACCTCACTTCCGGGTTTGCTGACCTCACTTCTGGGTGTGGTGACCTCACTTCCGGGTTTGCTGACCTCACTTCCGGGTGTGGTGACGTCACTTCCGGGTTTGGTGACCTCACTTCCGGGTGTGGTGACCTCACTTCCGGGTTTGCTGACCTCACTTCCGGGTGTGGTGACCTCACTTCCGGGTGTGGTGACCTCACTTCCGGGTTTGCTGACCTCACTTCCGGGTTTGCTGACATCACTTCCGGGTTTAGTGACGTCACTTCCGGGTTTGGTGACCTCACTTCCGAGTGTGGTGACCTCACTTCCGGGTATGCTGACCTCACTTCCGGGTTTAGTGACGTCACTTCCGGGTTTGCTGACCTCACTTCCGGGTGTGGTGACCTCACTTCCGGGTTTGCTGACCTCACTTCCGGGTTTGCTGACATCACTTCCGGGTTTAGTGACGTCACTTCCGGGTTTGGTGACCTCACTTCCGGGTGTGGTGACCTCACTTCCGGGTATGCTGACCTCACTTCCGGGTTTAGTGACGTCACTTCCGGGTTTGGTGACCTCACTTCCGGGTGTGGTGACCTCACTTCCGGGTTTGGTGACCTCACTTCCGGGTTTGCTGACCTCACTTCCGGGTTTGCTGACCTCACTTCCGGGTTTAGTGACGTCACTTCCAGGTTTGGTTACCTCACTTCCGGGTGTGGTGACCTCACTTCCGGGTTTGGTGACCTCACTTCCGGGTGTGGTGACCTCACTTCCGGGTGTGGTGACCTCACTTCCGGGTTTAGTGACGTCACTTCCGGGTTTGGTGACCTCACTTCCGGGTGTGGTGACCTCACTTTCGGGGTTTGCTGACCTCACTTCCGGGTGTGGTGACCTCACTTCCAGGTGTGGTGACCTCACTTCCGGGTTTGCTGACCTCACTTCCGGGTTTGCTGAAGTCACTTCTGGGTCTGCTGAAATCACTTCTGGGTTTGCAGACCTGAGTTCCGAATTAGCAGACCTCACTTTCCTGGTCTGCTTACCTCACTTCCGGGTATGCTGACCTCACTTCCGGGTTTAGTGACGTCACTTCCGGGTGTGGTGACCTCACTTCCGGGTTTAGTGACGTCACTTCCGGGTTTGGTGACCTCACTTCCGGGTTTGGTGACCTCACTTCCGGGTGTTGTGACCTCACTTCCGGGTTTAGTGACGTCACTTCCGGGTTTGGTGACCTCACTTCCGGGTTTGCTGACCTCACTTCCGGGTTTGCTGACCTCACTTCCGGGTGTGGTGACCTCACTTCTGGGTTTGCTGACCTCACTTCCGGGTTTGCTGACCTCACTTCCGGGTTTAGTGACGTCACTTCCGGGTTTGGTGACCTCACTTCCGGGTGTGGTGACCTCACTTCCGGGTTTGGTGACCTCACTTCCGGGTGTGGTGACCTCACTTCCGGGTTTGCTGACCTCACTTCCGGGTTTAGTGACGTCACTTCCGGGTTTGGTGACCTCACTTCCGGGTGTGGTGACCTCACTTCCGGGTTTGGTGACCTCACTTCCGGGTGTGGTGACCTCACTTCCGGGTTTGCTGACCTCACTTCCGGGTTTGCTGACCTCACTTCCGGGTTTGCTGACCTCACTTCCGGGTTTAGTGACGTCACTTCCGGGTTTGGTTACCTCACTTCCGGGTGTGGTGACCTCACTTCCGGGTTTGGTGACCTCACTTCCGGGTGTGGTGACCTCACTTCCGGGTTTGCTGACATCACTTCCGGGTTTAGTGACGTCACTTCCGGGTTTGGTGACCTCACTTCCGGGTGTGGTGACCTCACTTCCGGGTTTGCTGACCTCACTTCCGGGTGTGGTGACCTCACTTCCAGGTGTGGTGACCTCACTTCCGGGTTTGCTGACCTCACTTCCGGGTTTGCTGAAGTCACTTCTGGGTCTGCTGAAATCACTTCTGGGTTTGCAGACCTGAGTTCCGAATTAGCAGACCTCACTTTCCTGGTCTGCTTACCTCACTTCCGGGTATGCTGACCTCACTTCCGGGTTTAGTGACGTCACTTCCGGGTGTGGTGACCTCACTTCCGGGTTTAGTGACGTCACTTCCGGGTTTGGTGACCTCACTTCCGGGTTTGGTGACCTCACTTCCGGGTGTTGTGACCTCACTTCCGGGTTTAGTGACGTCACTTCCGGGTTTGGTGACCTCACTTCCGGGTTTGCTGACCTCACTTCCGGGTTTGCTGACCTCACTTCCGGGTGTGGTGACCTCACTTCTGGGTTTGCTGACCTCACTTCCGGGTTTGCTGACCTCACTTCCGGGTTTAGTGACGTCACTTCCGGGTTTGGTGACCTCACTTCCGGGTGTGGTGACCTCACTTCCGGGTTTGGTGACCTCACTTCCGGGTGTGGTGACCTCACTTCCGGGTTTGCTGACCTCACTTCCGGGTTTAGTGACGTCACTTCCGGGTTTGGTGACCTCACTTCCGGGTGTGGTGACCTCACTTAGGGGTTTGCTGACCTCACTTCCGGGTGTGGTGACCTCACTTCCGGGTTTGCTGACCTCACTTCCGGGTGTGGTGACGTCACTTCCGGGTTTGCTGACCTCACTTCCGGGTGTGGTGACCTCACTTCCGGGTTTGCTGACCTCACTTCCGGGTGTGGTGACCTCACTTCCGGGTGTGGTGACCTCACTTCCGGGTGTGGTGACCTCACTTCCGGGTTTGCTGACCTCACTTCCGGGTATGCTGAAGTCACTTCTGGGTCTGCTGAAGTCACTTCTGGGTTTGCAGACCTGAGTTCCGAATTAGCAGACCTCACTTTCCTGGTCTGCTTACCTCACTTCCGGGTTTGATGACCTCACTTCCGGGTTTGGTGACCTCACTTCCGGGTTTGCTGACCTCACTTCCGGGTGTGGTGACCTCACTTCCGGGTTTGCTGACCTCACTTCCGGGTTTGCTGACATCACTTCCGGGTTTAGTGACGTCACTTCCGGGTTTGGTGACCTCACTTCCGGGTGTGGTGACCTCACTTCCGGGTATGCTGACCTCACTTCCGGGTTTAGTGACGTCACTTCCGGGTTTGGTGACCTCACTTCCGGGTGTGGTGACCTCACTTCCGGGTTTGCTGACCTCACTTCCGGGTTTGCTGACATCACTTCCGGGTTTAGTGACGTCACTTCCGGGTTTGGTGACCTCACTTCCGGGTGTGGTGACCTCACTTCCGGGTATGCTGACCTCACTTCCGGGTTTAGTGACGTCACTTCCGGGTTTGGTGACCTCACTTCCGGGTGTGGTGACCTCACTTCCGGGTTTGGTGACCTCACTTCCGGGTGTGGTGACCTCACTTCCGGGTTTGCTGACCTCACTTCCGGGTTTGCTGACCTCACTTCCGGGTTTAGTGACGTCACTTCCGGGTTTGGTTACCTCACTTCCGGGTGTGGTGACCTCACTTCCGGGTTTGGTGACCTCACTTCCGGGTGTGGTGACCTCACTTCCGGGTGTGGTGACCTCACTTCCGGGTTTAGTGACGTCACTTCCGGGTTTGGTGACCTCACTTCCGGGTGTGGTGACCTCACTTCCGGGTTTGCTGACCTCACTTCCGGGTGTGGTGACCTCACTTCCAGGTGTGGTGACCTCACTTCCGGGTTTGCTGACCTCACTTCCGGGTTTGCTGAAGTCACTTCTGGGTCTGCTGAAATCACTTCTGGGTTTGCAGACCTGAGTTCCGAATTAGCAGACCTCACTTTCCTGGTCTGCTTACCTCACTTCCGGGTATGCTGACCTCACTTCCGGGTTTAGTGACGTCACTTCCGGGTGTGGTGACCTCACTTCCGGGTTTAGTGACGTCACTTCCGGGTTTGGTGACCTCACTTCCGGGTTTGGTGACCTCACTTCCGGGTGTTGTGACCTCACTTCCGGGTTTAGTGACGTCACTTCCGGGTTTGGTGACCTCACTTCCGGGTTTGCTGACCTCACTTCCGGGTTTGCTGACCTCACTTCCGGGTGTGGTGACCTCACTTCCGGGTTTGGTGACCTCACTTCCGGGTGTGGTGACCTCACTTCCGGGTTTGCTGACCTCACTTCCGGGTTTGCTGACCTCACTTCCGGGTTTAGTGACGTCACTTCCGGGTTTGGTTACCTCACTTCCGGGTGTGGTGACCTCACTTCCGGGTTTGGTGACCTCACTTCCGGGTGTGGTGACCTCACTTCCGGGTGTGGTGACCTCACTTCCGGGTTTAGTGACGTCACTTCCGGGTTTGGTGACCTCACTTCCGGGTGTGGTGACCTCACTTCCGGGTTTGCTGACCTCACTTCCGGGTGTGGTGACCTCACTTCCAGGTGTGGTGACCTCACTTCCGGGTTTGCTGACCTCACTTCCGGGTTTGCTGAAGTCACTTCTGGGTCTGCTGAAATCACTTCTGGGTTTGCAGACCTGAGTTCCGAATTAGCAGACCTCACTTTCCTGGTCTGCTTACCTCACTTCCGGGTATGCTGACCTCACTTCCGGGTTTAGTGACGTCACTTCCGGGTGTGGTGACCTCACTTCCGGGTTTAGTGACGTCACTTCCGGGTTTGGTGACCTCACTTCCGGGTTTGGTGACCTCACTTCCGGGTGTTGTGACCTCACTTCCGGGTTTAGTGACGTCACTTCCGGGTTTGGAGACCTCACTTCCGGGTTTGCTGACCTCACTTCCGGGTTTGCTGACCTCACTTCCGGGTGTGGTGACCTCACTTCTGGGTTTGCTGACCTCACTTCCGGGTTTGCTGACCTCACTTCCGGGTTTAGTGACGTCACTTCCGGGTTTGGTGACCTCACTTCCGGGTGTGGTGACCTCACTTCCGGGTTTGGTGACCTCACTTCCGGGTGTGGTGACCTCACTTCCGGGTTTGCTGACCTCACTTCCGGGTTTAGTGACGTCACTTCCGGGTTTGGTGACCTCACTTCCGGGTGTGGTGACCTCACTTCCGGGTTTGCTGACCTCACTTCCGGGTGTGGTGACGTCACTTCCGGGTTTGGTGACCTCACTTCCGGGTGTGGTGACCTCACTTCCGGGTTTGCTGACCTCACTTCCGGGTGTGGTGACCTCACTTCCGGGTGTGGTGACCTCACTTCCGGGTTTGCTGACCTCACTTCCGGGTTTGCTGAAGTCACTTCTGGGTCTGCTGAAGTCACTTCTGGGTTTGCAGACCTGAGTTCCGAATTAGCAGACCTCACTTTCCTGGTCTGCTTACCTCACTTCCGGGTTTGATGACCTCACTTCCGGGTTTGGTGACCTCACTTCCGGGTTTGCTGACCTCACTTCCGGGTGTGGTGACCTCACTTCCGGGTTTGCTGACCTCACTTCCGGGTTTGCTGACATCACTTCCGGGTTTAGTGACGTCACTTCCGGGTTTGGTGACCTCACTTCCGGGTGTGGTGACCTCACTTCCGGGTTTGCTGACCTCACTTCCGGGTGTGGTGACCTCACTTCCAGGTGTGGTGACCTCACTTCCGGGTTTGCTGACCTCACTTCCGGGTTTGCTGAAGTCACTTCTGGGTCTGCTGAAATCACTTCTGGGTTTGCAGACCTGAGTTCCGAATTAGCAGACCTCACTTTCCTGGTCTGCTTACCTCACTTCCGGGTATGCTGACCTCACTTCCGGGTTTAGTGACGTCACTTCGGGGTGTGGTGACCTCACTTCCGGGTTTAGTGACGTCACTTCCGGGTTTGGTGACCTCACTTCCGGGTTTGCTGACCTCACTTCCGGGTGTTGTGACCTCACTTCCGGGTTTAGTGACGTCACTTCCGGGTTTGGTGACCTCACTTCCGGGTTTGCTGAGCTCACTTCCGGGTTTGCTGACCTCACTTCCGGGTGTGGTGACCTCACTTCTGGGTTTGCTGACCTCACTTCCGGGTTTGCTGACCTCACTTCCGGGTTTAGTGACGTCACTTCCGGGTTTGGTGACCTCACTTCCGGGTGTGGTGACCTCACTTCCGGGTTTGGTGACCTCACTTCCGGGTGTGGTGACCTCACTTCCGGGTTTGCTGACCTCACTTCCGGGTTTAGTGACGTCACTTCCGGGTTTGGTGACCTCACTTCCGGGTGTGGTGACCTCACTTAGGGGTTTGCTGACCTCACTTCCGGGTGTGGTGACCTCACTTCCGGGTTTGCTGACCTCACTTCCGGGTGTGGTGACGTCACTTCCGGGTTTGCTGACCTCACTTCCGGGTGTGGTGACCTCACTTCCGGGTTTGCTGACCTCACTTCCGGGTGTGGTGACCTCACTTCCGGGTGTGGTGACCTCACTTCCGGGTGTGGTGACCTCACTTCCGGGTTTGCTGACCTCACTTCCGGGTATGCTGAAGTCACTTCTGGGTCTGCTGAAGTCACTTCTGGGTTTGCAGACCTGAGTTCCGAATTAGCAGACCTCACTTTCCTGGTCTGCTTACCTCACTTCCGGGTTTGATGACCTCACTTCCGGGTTTGGTGACCTCACTTCCGGGTTTGCTGACCTCACTTCCGGGTGTGGTGACCTCACTTCCGGGTTTGCTGACCTCACTTCCGGGTTTGCTGACATCACTTCCGGGTTTAGTGACGTCACTTCCGGGTTTGGTGACCTCACTTCCGGGTGTGGTGACCTCACTTCCGGGTTTGCTGACCTCACTTCCGGGTTTAGTGACGTCACTTCCGGGTTTGGTGACCTCACTTCCGGGTGTGGTGACCTCACTTCCGGGTTTGGTGACCTCACTTCCGGGTGTGGTGACCTCACTTCTGGGTTTGCTGACCTCACTTCCGGGTTTGCTGACCTCACTTCCGGGTTTAGTGACGTCACTTCCGGGTTTGGTTACCTCACTTCCGGGTGTGGTGACCTCACTTCCGGGTTTGGTGACCTCACTTCCGGGTGTGGTGACCTCACTTCCGGGTGTGGTGACCTCACTTCCGGGTATAGTGACGTCACTTCCGGGTTTGGTGACCTCACTTCCGGGTGTGGTGACCTCACTTCCGGGTTTGCTGACCTCACTTCCGGGTGTGGTGACCTCACTTCCAGGTGTGGTGACCTCACTTCCGGGTTTGCTGACCTCACTTCTGGGTTTGCTGAAGTCACTTCTGGGTCTGCTGAAATCACTTCTGGGTTTGCAGACCTGAGTTCCGAATTAGCAGACCTCACTTTCCTGGTCTGCTTACCTCACTTCCGGGTATGCTGACCTCACTTCCGGGTTTAGTGACGTCACTTCCGGGTGTGGTGACCTCACTTCCGGGTTTAGTGACGTCACTTCCGGGTTTGGTGACCTCACTTCCGGGTTTGGTGACCTCACTTCCGGGTGTTGTGACCTCACTTCCGGGTTTAGTGACGTCACTTCCGGGTTTGGTGACCTCACTTCCGGGTTTGCTGACCTCACTTCCGGGTTTGCTGACCTCACTTCCGGGTGTGGTGACCTCACTTCTGGGTTTGCTGACCTCACTTCCGGGTTTGCTGACCTCACTTCCGGGTTTAGTGACGTCAATTCCGGGTTTGGTGACCTCACTTCCGCTTGTGGTGACCTCACTTCCGGGTTTCCTGACCTCACTTCAGGGTTTGCTGACCTCACTTCCGGGTTTCCTGACCACACTTCCGGGTTTGCTGACCTCACTTCCGGGTTTAGTGACGTCACTTCCGGGTTTGGTGACCTCACTTCCGGGTGTGGTGACCTCACTTCCGGGTTTGGTGACCTCACTTCTGGGTGTGGTGACCTCACTTCCGGGTTTGCTGACCTCACTTCCGGGTGTGGTGACGTCACTTCCGGGTTTGGTGACCTCACTTCCGGGTGTGGTGACCTCACTTCCGGGTTTGCTGACATCACTTCCGGGTTTAGTGACGTCACTTCCGGGTTTGGTGACCTCACTTCCGGGTTTGCTGACCTCACTTCCGGGTTTGCTGACCTCACTTCCGGGTGTGGTGACCTCACTTCCGGGTTTGCTGACCTCACTTCCGGGTTTGTTGACCTCACTTCCGGGTGTGGTGATCTCACTTCCGGGTGTGGTGACCTCACTTCCGGGTTTGCTGACCTCACTTCCGGGTGTGGTGACCTCACTTCCAGGTGTGGTGACCTCACTTCCGGGTTTGCTGACCTCACTTCTGGGTTTGCTGAAGTCACTTCTGGGTCTGCTGAAATCACTTCTGGGTTTGCAGACCTGAGTTCCGAATTAGCAGACCTCACTTTCCTGGTCTGCTTACCTCACTTCCGGGTATGCTGACCTCACTTCCGGGTTTAGTGACGTCACTTCCGGGTGTGGTGACCTCACTTCCGGGTTTAGTGACGTCACTTCCGGGTTTGGTGACCTCACTTCCGGGTTTGGTGACCTCACTTCCGGGTGTTGTGACCTCACTTCCGGGTTTAGTGACGTCACTTCCGGGTTTGGTGACCTCACTTCCGGGTTTGCTGACCTCACTTCCGGGTTTGCTGACCTCACTTCCGGGTGTGGTGACCTCACTTCTGGGTTTGCTGACCTCACTTCCGGGTTTGCTGACCTCACTTCCGGGTTTAGTGACGTCACTTCCGGGTGTGGTGACCTCACTTCCGGGTTTGGTGACCTCACTTCCGGGTTTGCTGACCTCACTTCCGGGTTTCCTGACCTCACTTCCGGGTTTGCTGACCTCACTTCCGGGTTTAGTGACGTCACTTCCGGGTTTGGTGACCTCACTTCCGGGTGTGGTGACCTCACTTCCGGGTTTGCTGACCTCACTTCTGGGTGTGGTGACCTCACTTCCGGGTTTGCTGACCTCACTTCCGGGTGTGGTGACGTCACTTCCGGGATTGGTGACCTCACTTCCGGGTGTGGTGACCTCACTTCCGGGTCTGCTTACCTCACTTCCGGGTTTGATGACCTCACTTCCGGGTTTGGTGACCTCACTTCCGGGTTTGCTGACCTCACTTCCGGGTGTGGTGACCTCACTTCCGGGTTTGCTGACCTCACTTCCGGGTTTGCTGACATCACTTCCGGGTTTAGTGACGTCACTTCCGGGTTTGGTGACCTCACTTCCGGGTGTGGTGACCTCACTTCCGGGTATGCTGACCTCACTTCCGGGTTTAGTGACGTCACTTCCGGGTTTGGTGACCTCACTTCCGGGTGTGGTGACCTCACTTCCGGGTTTGGTGACCTCACTTCCGGGTGTGGTGACCTCACTTCCGGGTTTGCTGACCTCACTTCCGGGTTTGCTGACCTCACTTCCGGGTTTAGTGACGTCACTTCCGGGTTTGGTTACCTCACTTCCGGGTGTGGTGACCTCACTTCCGGGTTTGGTGACCTCACTTCCGGGTTTGCTGACCTCACTTCCGGGTGTGGTGACCTCACTTCCAGGTGTGGTGACCTCACTTCCGGGTTTGCTGACCTCACTTCTGGGTTTGCTGAAGTCACTTCTGGGTCTGCTGAAATCACTTCTGGGTTTGCAGACCTGAGTTCCGAATTAGCAGACCTCACTTTCCTGGTCTGCTTACCTCACTTCCGGGTATGCTGACCTCACTTCCGGGTTTAGTGACGTCACTTCCGGGTGTGGTGACCTCACTTCCGGGTTTAGTGACGTCACTTCCGGGTTTGGTGACCTCACTTCCGGGTTTGGTGACCTCACTTCCGGGTGTTGTGACCTCACTTCCGGGTTTAGTGACGTCACTTCCGGGTTTGGTGACCTCACTTCCGGGTTTGCTGACCTCACTTCCGGGTTTGCTGACCTCACTTCCGGGTGTGGTGACCTCACTTCTGGGTTTGCTGACCTCACTTCCGGGTTTGCTGACCTCACTTCCGGGTTTAGTGACGTCAATTCCGGGTTTGGTGACCTCACTTCCGCTTGTGGTGACCTCACTTCCGGGTTTCCTGACCTCACTTCAGGGTTTGCTGACCTCACTTCCGGGTTTAGTGACGTCACTTCCGGGTTTAGTGACGTCACTTCCGGGTTTGGTGACCTCACTTCCGGGTGTGGTGACCTCACTTCCGGGTTTGCTGACCTCACTTCTGGGTGTGGTGACCTCACTTCCGGGTTTGCTGACCTCACTTCCGGGTGTGGTGACGTCACTTCCGGGTTTGGTGACCTCACTTCCGGGTGTGGTGACCTCACTTCCGGGTTTGCTGACATCACTTCCGGGTTTAGTGACGTCACTTCCGGGTTTGGTGACCTCACTTCCGGGTGTGGTGAC